>NW_022985580.1:92753-122384 GCF_010093815.1 Pseudovirgaria hyperparasitica
TACTTAGACATATATATATATATATATAGTCCTAGATACTAACATTAGAGTAGTATTAAAGATAGGTACGGCTATAACTACCGATATAGATAATCCATCTACGAATATCGTCGTGCCTAGCGAAGCTTATCCACGCGTAAACACACTAGCCATAGAGATATAGTTATAGTTACCGCCGGAACATACGGAGAAAGAGAACGTGGAAGATACTAAAATGGAAGACGACGTAGCTAGTATACTTAGATATATATATATATATATAGTTCTAGATGCTAATATTAGAGTAGTATCGAAGATAGGTACGGCTATAACTACTAATATAGATAATCTATCTATGAATATCGTCGTGCCTAGCGAAGCTTATCTACGCGTAAACATACTAGCTATAGAGATATAGTTATAGTTACCACCGGAATATACGGAGAAAGAGAATATAGAAGATACTAAAATGGAAGACGACGTAGCTAGTATACTTAGACACATATATATATATATGGTCCTAGATACTAACATTAGAGTAGTATCGAAGACAGGTGCGGCTATAACCACCGATATAGATAATCCACCTACGAATATCGTCGTGTCTAGCGAAGCTTATCTACGCGTAAACATACTAGCTATAGAGATATAGTTATAGTTACCGCCGGAACATACGGAGAAAGAGAACGTGGAAGATACTAAAATGGAAGACGACGTAGCTAGTATACTTAGACACATATATATATACATAGTCCTAGATACTAACATTAGAGTAGTATCGAAGATAGGTGCGGCTATAACCACTAATATAGATAATCCACCTACGAATGTTATCGTGTCTAGCGAAGCTTATCTACGCGTAAACATACTAGCTATAGAGATATAGTTATAGTTACTATTAGAATATACGGAGAAAGAGAACGTAGAAGATACTAAAATGGAAGACGACGTAGCTAGTATACTTAGATACATATATATATATATGGTCCTAGATGCTAATATTAGAGTAGTATCGAAGATAGATGCGCCTATAATTACCGATATAGATAATTCCCCTACGAATGCCGTCGTGCCTCTAGATACTAGCGAGACTTATCTACGGCTACTAGAAATAAAGAGGACACTCTCGAATAACATAGTAAACCTAGTCGATTCTCCGAAACGCCTAAAACTAGAATATATTATACTACTAGATATCGACCGGTAGACATGTAAAAACCAGGAACTATTCGGGTTAGTAGATAATTTATATAGTAGATATATATCGGATAGTACATTAGCGAACGGCCTTAACTTTAAAATCCTTTCTATAGACGACGACTCTAACGGAGATAAAGCAAAGCTAGATATAGAGGACTTAATTCCGGTAGATAACGATGTTAGTACGAAACTATAATAATAATAATAATAATATTATATAACTAGGTAGAGTAGTACTCTATAGGCCTATACCTCCTCTAGTCTAAGCCACTATATAAGAAGAAACCCCATAGGGAAAAACTTCCTTATATCTATAACTACATCTCGTTAAACCTCTATTTTATCTTAAGTATATAGCTATAGGGTACGCCTATTAGCCTATAGCCTATATTACTATTATTTTACCCTTAGGTAGCACGTGTAGGTGCGGAGGTTATTAGTTAAGGGCTGCCCTTAACTAATAATCGGGGTTCTCCCGGGGTTCTTCCGGTATATATCGGGTTACTACCGGCGTATACCGGGTCTCTTCCGGCATATATTTCCGGGTCCACTAGTACTAGAGAAGTAGTAGATGTATAAGTATCTATCGGGAGACGTCCTTAGGGTACTTATTAAGCTATTATATAATATCTAAAGTCTTTATAACGTGGATAAGCCATTACCGTTATATATAGAGGTTAGGGTATATAGCTAGATAGTGGCGTATTATACCTCTCCGGCCGCACGCCTTATACTATAGAGATATATCGGGGACGCCTCTCTTATAGAGGTAGTATAGGAGTTCTATAGCGCCCGTTCGGGCTTAGATAAGTATAGATACTTAGGCTTTCGTTAGCCCTTTATATATCTATTTACTTAGTTCCTTCTATAGCCCTCGAATCTACTCTAGATACCTATTCTACTAGGAGGTCTAGTGGGCACGGAGTGCCTCTTTCTACTTATCTTAAGTCTACGACCGTATATTTTTTATAAGTTCTTAAAGGCTCTACCGGTCTAGAAGAGCGTCCGGGTTATCTCGGACTTCTTATACTACTTAGCTAGAGTTAGCTTCTATTAAGCACCTATACCGTATTCGATTCCGGCCTATATATAGGAGTACGCGGTAATATATACTAATTCGTACACGTAGCGCGGCGAAAGTATATTCTACGTTTTCTATGCGTTCCTATACTTATTATTTAGTAAAGTATACCACCCTCTATATCTAGTAGAAGTTATATATACTTATGACGTCTATCTCGCGTCGTAGTAGTACCGTATTAGTAGCTTTATATACGCCTAATATGAGACGGAGTATACGGTTCTATATAGATTCGAGCTTCATTCGCCTAGTCTATATAAGGGCCGTATACTAGCACTCGTGTCCGTACGTAAAGGCGGGTCGTGCTATAGATATATATAGCTAGCGTGCCTTATCCTAGGCGGTTCCCTACGTGGAGACTATAATCCGTTATATAGCGGCTTCTATCTAGAGGGCCCTAGAGACGGTATATACCACTTATAGTCCCCATTTAAGCTTGCTATCTAGTATAACTCCGAGCGCGCGTATGCTTTATACTAGTGGTTTATTAAATACGTCGATTCGGGGGCGTCGTTCGCCTTCCCTAGTTACCTATTTCCCTTAACGATTAATAAAGTATATAAGCTAGTATTTCTCCGGGGCGAACTTTACTCCGTAGCGTTTTACCTACTAGAGGCACCTCTCGTGGTTCTATTCTAGTCTTCTATACGTTCGGTTAGTATTATTATTAATGGCTAGGAGGTATATATTATCGGCGTATCCGACTACCTCTATATACTTTATTCCTTAAAGAAGGTCTACCGTAAAGAAGAGGAATAGAATCGGAGAGATAGTACTCCCTTATAGGATGCCGCATACCGTCTCTTTATATTCGCTCTAGTACCTAGGGATATATATCTAAGTTATTCTTCCTATAAGAAATAACTATATAAAGCGTATAATCCATTCTAGTATTCGTCTTATCCGGAGGTTATAAATAAGTCTTATATAGTTTACCTTATTAAACGCTCCGGCCATATCGAGGGAGAGGAGCGATACTACCCGTCCCTACTTCTATACGGCCTAGACGACTTTAATAATATGTTAGATAGCTATTATTAGGGAGCTATCTACCTTTACCTTCTAGTTCGGAGGGAGGAGATTATGTTCCTATACCGCGGTACTTATCTTCTTCGCTATTATAGCCTCTAGTATCTTACCTAGGTAGGAGAGAAGGGCGATTAGTCTCTATCCCTTTAGGGAGTTAGGGCTCTTTTCTAGTTTCGGGAGTATAATAGTATAGGCGACTCGGAAGCACTAGGGGTGGTATCCCTACGTGACGCATGCTTAGAATATACGAGTAATAAGCGGTAGGGTCGCCTTTATAGTTCTTTTTAGGTATTAATTTAGAATTCCATCTGGTCCGGGTGCTTTATCATTTAGGAGTATCTTAATAATATTAAGTATATCCTCCTCCGTAACTTCTTCGGGGATATCTACCGTATATAGGTATTCGGCGTCGTAAACGTCTAATAGGTCTACTAGTTCCGGGAGAGGGAACATGGCCTCCCGTAGGGCCTTAGTTTTCTTAAGACTTATAGAGTATGTTCTCCCCTAATATATTAGGGGAGGCATAAGTGGTGGGGGTGTCGGAGTATCTACGCCCTTAGCCTATTTCGCCATGCGCTATAGCCCTATTACGTGTCGTGTCTATTAACTAGTAATTATACGCTACTGTTTACGCCTTTCGTTACGGAGGACTTTATCGCGTTATCGTATCGCTTCCTTCTATTCTTCCTACGACTCGGGTATTCTTATATAGTGTACGCGTCTATATAGCCTTCGGGCGTCTTATCTACTTTCCCGTACTTAAGGAATCCCCTTTACTTCCGGGGGCTAGTATATTTAGTATAGTACGTGTTTATTTCTCGTATTCTAGTATGTTTATAGGAGTATCTATACGGCCTAGTCTATGGCTAGGTTATTAGATATATCGACTATAGAGGGATCTAAGATCGCCGATTCTAGGTCCTTCAGGTACTTTTCCTAGTTAGTATCCTTCTATATCTATCGTCCCCGTTGTTCATTCGGGGTATATACGTTTATTACGGTTTCCATGTATTCGTGGTCGGAATCCGTCTATACCTAGCCTAGGCGGTAGTATTAGATCTAGTAACTAATATACTCCGTGGCGAAGGTAAGGTTAAGCGTGGACCCGTCTTCGTCCTATTTATATTTTTTTTATATAACTTATTCTATAGGTGTAAGTAGGTATAGAAAGTCGTGGTAGCGGGTGCGTAGTTCCCTTACTCTAAGTTCTTCCCTAACTACGGCTAGGCCTCTCTACTATTAGTAGTAGAGGTTAAAGTCTCCTAGAAGGATATATTACCCTGGTTCCGTAGTACCCTCGAGCATCTCGTCTAGTGTAAGTATACGTTATTAGTTATATATATTATATATATATAGGGGGCCTATATCTATTTATAGGTGTAGTGTTATCCTAAGGTTATCGCGCTCGGTATACGACCATAATAAGAGTAGTATTAATCTATAAATATGGAAGAGGACTCGTCTTTCTAGTCCTAGAGGGTGTATAGTATAGTATCCGGGGTGTGTGGTTAGTTTACTCGTCTAGTAGTGTTTATAGAGTTCCTAGATGGCGAGTATTATGGCCCCGGTCTCTTCGAGGAGCGTCGCCTAGTTCTCTCTTTTATATTATACGTTTACCTATATAATTCGGAGTATATTCTAGTCCCTTATTAGGTACTAGAGAGTATATATACCTACATGCTTATTCCTCGGAGGCGCGACTGTCCTCGCGCGGTAGCGGCTTTAACTATGCCTTTTAGTCGTCCCATCGTCTTTAGAATAATCTACTATCCCGCCTAACTACCTTCCGGAGGGGAGGTTAGGGGTATTATAAAGGAAGGGCCCGAGGTAGGTGTTATATTCTATAACTATCTCGCGCCTCTCGCTTTTATCGTGCGAATATATTCTATAATCTATTTGCGTTTTATGTACGTTAACGACCACGACGGGTGTTTCCCGTTATAGTTTAAACACTATACTATGTCCCTATTTCTTAGCCCTTCTCCTCGCGGTTTATAAGGGCACTCCTAGGTAGCGTGGTCCCCACGGCACTATCCGCACTTGGTCTTCTATAAGTACCTTTATATAGTATGTCCATACCCTTAGTAGTTAAAGTACTATGTTATTACCTATGCCCTATCCCATAGCTCGGCCATAAGAAGCTCTCCTTCTACTAGGAATCCCTCCTATATAATATGTTATACGAGGGCGGGGTCTCGGAGCTCTATAATTATAGTAGAGTGTTTTTTCGCCGTCGTCTTAATCGCCTATAGGTTCTTCTACCACGCTTTCACGATCTTAATCCCTAGGTATTTTCGCGTGTTAGATTATTCTATACGCGTAATATCCTCCGCTCCGATAGCCTATCCCCGTATAGATACTAAGTATACCTATATCGGGTATGTGGCCGCCCTAATAGAGGCGCCTAGAAAGATACTACTAATCGCGTTCGGATCGCGCGAGATAGTCTACTACGCGATGTTCGTTATCGTGGTAAGTACTACTCCTCCTAGCGTGAGTTTAGCGACAATAACATTTAACTATATTCCCTTTTATTTATTAATCTTACTTACTATATCCTTTGGGGATGCTCGCTAGACCTATACTAGGGTGTCCTTATCCTAGATTATAACGTGTATACTATACGCCGCGTCGCTAGTCCGGGGGGCCCGTGGTATAGCTTCTAGTATTACTACTATTTATACCTATATACTAGGGCGCTTACCTTAAGTAAGTTCCTCCTAGATTCTACGTAGGCTAGCCTCCATTTAGTTAAGCCTACCCTCCGGTCCTCCTAGTTATATCTTCTTCTTCTCCTCTATAATTCCCCTTAGGTTCCGGATAAGGTTCTAGAATATATATAGAAGGGTCTTCTAGCCCTCTCCGGCTTCCTTCTCTACACGTGCTACCTAGTAGTTAATGCGATCTAGGAGGGTTTCCCCTCTCAGGGTCCCCTTTATTCCGCCTATCTATAGTAGCGTGCGCCTTTAGGTGTGTTCTACGTTTTAGATAGGTATATAGCTACCCTTAGTAATATCACTATATGGCCTTTTCTATCGTACTAGTGGGGGTATATCTAGTATATACCGGGGTATGTCGGTGCCTAAGGCCGCCATATTTATTAGTTAAGGGCTACCCTTAACTAATAAAAGGGGGTCGGCGTATTAGCGTTCTAGTAGCGTGGTCCGTGCCTCTATCTCCGTGAGGATTTTAAGAGGGTGTGTATATATCTTTATACGGCGATAACGTCTTGGTTTCAACGCTGCACGTACGTGCGTATAGTAGTAGTTAGTGTACTCGGTATACTCTATCGATTAAGGTGTGTATCTCGCTATATTACCTCGAATGGACCAAGTTAGCCTCTTAGGGATGTAAAAGAAGTTTTACTTAAAGTTAGTACGAAACTATAGGAAGCGTAAGTTATACTAAGAAGTAAGTAGGAATATATACTACCATACTAATATACCTATAGAATATTCGCCGTTAATAACTCCGATAAAGTAGTCTAAGCTATCTCTTATTATATAGAAGAGATACGGTTACTTACTATAAGTATATTTAGGCTTACGCTAGACGACCTAATAAAGGAGTTCGGCTATACACCCACTCTATATCTAGCCTTTAGTATAAGTAGGTTATATAGGCTATAGGCCGGCTAGTTACTCGCGGTAGTTACTATGTTTAAGTAGCGGGCGGGTCCGTGGAAGTGCTAGATCTTAGTAGATAGTCTAGGGCTAGGGAAGATAATCGTGCTTATAACGTTCATCCACCTTACGTTTTATTAGGACTTTCTACGCGATAATATAGAACTTAATCTAGGAAATTACCTATAACCGACTTAAGACTCGGGTATAGATAGGAAGTGCCCGATATAATCTCTATATCCGATTAAATGTCCGTGTAGCTAGACCGATAATTTCGTCCATGTGCCCCGCCTTCGAGGACCATTTATACTATACTATCTAAGGTCCCTTCTAATAGCGCATTGGCCGTAGCGCTTTAAATAGATATATAATGATACGGATAGTATGTTCACCGATTAAATCGATAAACGGAACCCGATAAAGATAATAGTATAGCTAGCGTACTCGAAAACCCTTACCGACGCCCCTAGTATCCGATAATTCTCGCATATAGACCGATAATACTTAGCTAAGAGATGCCTATACCCCGAATAGGAACACAGCGTCGATATTAGTAATACTACTAAATTCGAGACCGACGAGGAGTATATTATTAGAGCATGGTCGATTCTAGTTAATAGGACCGCTACTACCGAATTTCCGTCGCGATACGCGAAGAACTATATAATCTATAGTACCGTCTAGAGTATAGAACCCTAATATCTTAAATCTTTTAAGAGACGTATAGTTATAAGAGTAAAGAGGGCGAAATAATTTAGTACTAAAAACACTTAAACTCGCGAAGTGGCATTCCTCGGTATATTAATAGTAAACGAGTTCTATTCCGTAAAGAACCCTAATATAAAACAGTATAAATATACGATATATAATACCCTTATATTTAGTATATAGATTAGTATAACGCCCCTCTCGAATAGTCTAGTAGATATTCTAGCGGCTATCGAGGCAGGTACTCCGGATAAGTTACCCGACTACGTCGACGATAATACTACTAAAAGGGTATTCGAGAGCCTATAGAATAAAACTATAAGGAAGATTATTATAACGTGGTTAAATAAACTCCTTAGTTTAATAAAAGGTAAGCCGGCGGACACGATGGCCGCGATAGTCCGTAGGGCATTAGAAACTATAGAAGGTAAGCGCACACTACGTATGGTAGCCGATTAGTATTTACTATTTATCCTATAACGGGGACTACTAACTAAATAGTTTAACGGAGAGGCATGTCTATCCACGATATCAAAGCTAGTAGTAGAGTTTATATCCGTCCCGGCCATAGAACTAGAGAAGATAATTATACGGTTATACGAGAATAGAGGTAGATAGTTTAATAATCTATAGTCTAACGGAACGCCGCGGGACTCGTAGATATAATCTACCGCCTAGAGTAAATCGAAAGGGGGTACCGGGTCCGGGCTTAACGCATACTACTATTAGGCTAGGCTAGCTACTACGTATATACTACTTATATACCTTACTAATAAAAAGATAGAAGATAAGTAAATTAATATTACGCTTACGCGTTGGAGGGATAGTAATAATAGTATACTAAGTAAGATAATTACTAATCCCGTACGCGAAGCGCTCCTATAGCTAGATAAGACTATATAAAAGGAGATAGTATCGCTAGCTAATAAACACGCTTCGAAGGTAAACTAGATCCGTAACTTTATTAATAATAACGTTTATAATAAAAGTACTAGACGTGCGCAACGAACATCCGCTAACCACCCGGAGAAAATCGTACTCGCATATACCGTACCGGTAAGCTTAATGTTCCTATACTTAGTAAGTGTTTATACTACCTACTAGTAACGTAATTCACTAATATATATAGGTACTACGTCTATATACACAAGCGAAAATGTTAGTATATTTACCAGCCGGCCTAAGTACGTCCGAATTAAATAAGGTATATAGATTATTTAGGTCGACTAAGTCGGATTCTCCGTGTATTCTACTAGTATTAGCTTCGTAGGTCTACGAAGGATAAGACCTAATAGTCGCCGGTTTTATAGTATTAGTAGACTAATGCTTACATAAGGAGACGTGGCCATAGACAAGCATAAGATATTATCACCATAGATAATATCAGCCTATAGTATATACGTATACTTTGATTTTAGACTATTTAGAGGTTAAGGCTAGACTCGCCGCGTTAGATAAGGTAATCGAAAGCACGAGGACATAAGCCTTAGACCTAGGAAAAGAAGATATAGCTACGGTAGAGATAGCCATACCTAACATACTAGTAATAGGCGTACGCTTTAATTCTATAGAGATATAGTAGTATAGAAGTAAGTAAGGTAGTTAGTTAATTAGCTTCTAAGAGACTAGATAGCATAGTAGTATAAATACGAACCGCTGTTTACTTATAATTATATATCTATATATATCTATACGTGAAGAGAAATAAGATATTTATTCTATACCGTTATATAGTAGGACGTTACTATATATGCTAGCATACAACGGAATATTCCGATATACGCCGGTATATTATAGAATATTCCTAGATACTTAAAGTATAGTCGTAGTAAAAAGTAGTATTACTATTATATGCCGGTATATAGTAGAACGTTACTATATATGCCGGTATATAACGGGATCATGTTCCGACATACTATACGCCGCTAGTATATTATAGAATATTTCTAGATACTCGAAGTATAGTCGTAATATAAAGTAGTATCGCTATACTATACCGGCATTTAGTAGGACGTTACTATATATACCGGCATATAACGGGATTAAACGTTTTCTTAACGTTCGATAGAATAATTCTAAAAGAACCGGGACGGCTCTAGGAGAACTAGGACGACTCCGGGAGGACTAGGACGACTCTAGGAGGATTAGGATAACTCTAGAAGTACCGGGACGACTCTAGGAGGATTGGGACAACTCTAGAAGTACCGGGACCCATTTGGGATAACTTTAGAAGTACCGGGAGACCTAGAAGCATTGGGAGCGCCGTATCTTTCCTAATGTAGAATTTTAACGCTATGTAAGAAACGCCTCTTAGTACTTAAGGCTATGAATTCCTTTTATCTAGGTCCTCTTTTATAGTTTCTTATCTCTATTTTTAAGGTTAGATATATTATATTAAATTTCTCTTAAAGTTTACGGGTATTTCTAAGGTCTTCTTTATTATACTATTAGTTATAAATTAGACTATAGCCCTTTTCTTTAACTAGGTACTATTTCTTCTTTATATTCTAATTCTAGTATTAGTTAAGAAACCTTTTAATTTTATAAGACGGATATTTATCTAGATTATCTTTAGTAAAAACGCTAGGTAGTTTATTAGTACTATAGTTACGTCTAAATAGATCCGTACTAGGCGGGTATAGTACTAGCTAGCTAACTAATACTACTAGGTGAATTTTTATACTCTCTAGAAGGTCGAGTTTATATATATTATTTCTAATATATTATAAAATTTTAAATAGACTAGTTCTCTAAATATCGAACTTTCTATTTACGTGTCTATATATACGGTAACCGTAGTATAATTATAGATATACTTTAGCTCCGGGTTTTAGACGAAGAGGCTTATACTTCTTATTATATTAGTACTTTATTATAACCGCTACGAAGCTAGTAGCTTTAGTAGCTATTTCTCTATTCTTTAAACGGAGTAATTTATAATCTTTAGAAGGTAATTCATATAGTATATCCGCGCTATCTTTAACTTTAAAACTATATATTTACTTATTTAGAGATATGCTAGTGGTTTTATTCATAGCGTTATTTATAAAGCCTTATAGAAATAGTAAGTAGGTATTCTAATCTTTATTAGGATTCTTAGTAACTACGAAATAAATTCTAATCTCTATGGATTGGTTTATTCTCTCTACCTAGCCGTCTATTTATAGGCGATATACGGCGGACATTAGAAATTTAACTCCTAGTATACTAAAGACCTTTTACTAGAAGGCTAAAAGCTATCTTATATCTCTATCTAAAATAATTTTAGCCGGAATTCCCTAATTATATTTAACGAGGTTTAGTAGAATTAGACTAGCCTATTCTTTAGCGCCCTAGTTAGTACGTCCTAGAACGAGTAGTACTTATTTAGTAGCTTTATAGATAATAGACGCTAGAGTATTATAACTAGTTACTATTTTAGATAGAGTAGTAATAAGATCGAGGTATATAGTTCTAAATAGTATATACTAAGTTATAATAGAAGTAAAACTTCTATATAGCTATTACTAAGAGGTCCTCGCCTTATTATATTACTTATAATATTTAATATAGGCCTTAACTTCTTTCGAAAGATATTATATATAGAAAGATATAGATACTCTCTTATAGAGTCTATTCTCGCCTTAATAGAAACTATAATTATAAAGTACGTTAAAGATCTCGCTAAGAAGAGTATAGGGAATATATAGCCTCTTACGATCGTTACCACGATTAATATTATAAATTATACTATCCTTTATAAAGAATTTGAGTCTATTTAAAGGTTATGATTTCTCTTTTAGTAGTAATTCCCCTTTAGATAAGTTAATATATATTAGTACGTTCTTATCTCCTTATTAGAGAGTATCTTCTTTAATTAGTACTTTATATACTTTATTCTAAGTCTTATCTTCTTTATAAGCCTTTTATAGATAATTCTTAAATTTATCTACTATTTTAATTAGGACTACGTAATAGATATAGATATATTTAGTAATTGTTCCTTTATTACTACTAATCGTAAAAGCCTATATAATCTTATCTAGTATATTACCTTCTACGGCTGGCGCCGTACTTATAAGTCTACTAAGAGCGTCTAGTATAATATAGTTTCTACTAGAGCGGTATTAAATATCGAGCTTATATTACGAGAGATATTAAGCTACTTAAATAAGATAGATATTCTTATAGTTAGCCGCTATACTAGAGAGCTTCGTCTAATAAGTAATAGCTGTTATTATAGTATAGTCCGTGAATATAATAAACTATACTAATAATTTAACGAAATATCGAAGCTTAGTTACTAACTAAACTAGACCTACTATTTTAAGTTCTATAGGCTAATAGTTTCGTTTAGTTACTATAATAGCTTTACTAAGAAATAAGATTAGCTAAATTACTTCTCTTAGAAATAACTCTACCTAGTATAGCTATAATATTCTTAGAGGGTTAAGTAGATTAAGATTAGTCTTATTAGAATCGACTAGATCGTTAACTAGAACTAATAATATTACTAGATCTAGGTCCCTATAAACGTAGTATATAAAGACTCTAAAGCTATACTTCTTTAAAGCGTTAACGTCTAGAAATATATATCTTAATAGCTTATAGTAATAATAGAAGATTAGATTCTCCTATAATCCTTATATTACCTAAAATAATTTAATAAGCGCTTTAGTTTATAGAACTAGTCTTTTTAAGGCCTATACTTTTTACTAAGTCTTTTTATAAGGGGTATAGCGGAAGAGCTTAGTACTAGCTTTTAGTAGTAGTAAGACTAACTATATATAGTATAGTAACTATCCTCGTAGATATCCCGCCATTTCTAGGTATTATTTAAGTACTATAGTATCTTTTAGAAACTATATTTCTTTTAGAGCTATAATTTATTCTATCTTTAAAGATAGTCTAAAGACGTTAACTCTTTTTCTAAGAATTATAGTACTTAGATACCCGATAAACATCTTAGTTACTATAAGAGATATATTAAAGTTTAATAGTATACTCTATAGCTACCGTAAATATTAAATATACTCTTCGAATATCTTAGAGAAAACTACTATATTATCTATATAGGCTTTTATCTATAGGAACTCTTATAGAAGATTATCGAGTTCCCGTTACATATGCTAGACTAAATTAATATAGTCTATAGTAAGAACTTTTAGGTATTCTTAACCCCTATAGATATTTACTATAAATTACTTATAATCTTCTTCTCTTACTAGCTATTAGTAGAATATACTTATCGTATCTATTATTATAATATAGTAGTAATCTTAGCTAGCCTAGAGTATATTATCTATTCTTATTAATAGGTAGAAATCTTTAACGGTAATTATATTAAGGCCTCTAATAATAATAACTACGCGTGGTTTCTATATTAGTCTATTTATCTTTAGATTATAGATCTCTCTCTAGATAATAAAAATAAAGGAGCTAAATTACGTAGGTTTCCAACTCTATACTATCTAATTATTATTATAGAGTACATTAAAGGTTTTATTAATTACTTTACGGTTCTAAGGGCCGACGTTATATACTCTAGTATATAACTTCTTAAGTTCTTACTAGTCCTCCATAAGGATAAGCTTTACTTCCCTAGAGTTTATAATGGATTTTTTATCTTACTATAACTCTATAAATTCTTTAATAAGCTCTTTATACTTTACTATCTTCTCTTCTCTACTATAGAGTATTATTCTATTTAGAAGATAAGTCTTAAGCTTTAGATTAATATTCGCGGCTTCTAAGGGAGGTAGTATTATAAGGTCTACGTTAGCTTTAGAGATTTAGTAACATTCTATAATATCTAGTTTATAGATTTTACTAAGTACTATATTTCTTAGAATTATAAGTGTCTCGTTTCTATTATTCTTAATTATAATTCCTCTGCTACTAGAGTTAATAACTACTATATAAATTACGGCTTATCGTTTCCCGGTAGCGGAGAGATACTCTTTTATAGATTTAAAAAGTATATTATAATTATTTAGAAGATTATATATATCTATAAGAACTACGCCTCTTAAATTAGACTTAATAGATACTAAATATTACGCTTATACTATAATATTTAACTACTTCTTATATCTTAGGCGGATACTTATAGGAGCTACTATATTTTAACCGTATAGAAATATAATTATACGGTTTTAAACCTTAATGTCTATCTCTTCTAGACTAATAGTATCTATATCTATTAGTAGTTTTAGTACTAGGTTTTTAATAATACGTACTTCGCACTTAATAGTAACTATAATATTAGTTTCTTCTAAGGTAGTAGGTACTATAAGGGTTATTTTAATGGATTTATTACTATTATAAACTTTATTACTAATATCTATAACTACTATTAGATGTATAAGCTTCGTGACGTACTTCTTATAATCCGCTAGTACTATAGCTAGCTAGTTTCTATTAATGAGACTTAGCTTTGCTCTAGTATCTATAATAATTTATTTAGACTCTATAGTACTATTTAGTATAATATTTATTATAATATAGTTCTAATAATAAAAGCAATAGCCTTTAGTTTCTATCCGCTTTATAGTACTTTTAATAACTCTTAGTACTAGTAGAGGCGACGGAAACTTATCTACTATATATATATAATCCACTAGTTTTTTTAGATACCTTTCTATAATATACTAATAAAGTTTATTATTAGAGGGATACTTCTATCTATAGACGTGATAGTTTCTTACTATAGTCTTTTTACTCTTCTAGGGTTTCTTAAGCGATAGTACTAGTAGAGTCTTAACTTCCTTAGTTCTTATAAAGAAAACTCTAGCTAACTTCTTATAAGGTTCCTTATCTAACTAGCTCTTCTTAGCTTACTCTTAAGCTTAGCCGCCTATATTATTATCTAGTAAGTCTTTCTTATTCTATAAACCTTCTTAATTAAGAAATTCCGTAGGTACTATATTATAATAGACGCGTTATAGCTTTATATATAGTTACCTCTTAACTTATATAGAAGTTATTATTATCTTTTTAAAGCTCTTTAGCTAATACTTACTATTCCCTTTATATAGGTAATAGTCTATATTATATAGGCGACGGTCTCTTCCTTAATATTAGTTTTAACTACGCTCTTTACTAGACCTTTACTTATTTATCTAGAAAGATATAACTTAGATAGTTTTCTTACTTTCTTTTATTATCTAGTACTTATTAGGGCGGTCCTTTTATCTACCGTTACTAGTATATTACATTCTACGGCTATAAAAGTAGTTATTATTTCTAACTTCTTTTTCTTTCTAAGAATAGTAGTTTAACTAATACTATTCTTATAATATTCTACTAGAAGGGGAGTTAAACTTACTCTACTTATAGAGTTCTCGCTAGGTCTATAACTTCTATTTAAGCTATTTATAAAAGGTATCTAGATCTATATTTAATTCTAGCTTCTCTATACTTACTCTAAATCTTAGGTTAAGCTTATTCTATGCTTAAGCTATTATAAGTACTTCCGACTTTAAGTTAGCTTCTTTATATACTCTAAGTACCTTTATAATATAGTCGGTTATACTCTAGCCTCTATATAGATTCTCTAGGCTATAAGTTATACCTTAGAGTCTTTTTAGGGCGGCACTTAGGGGCGTAGAGAATCTCTTTTTAAGTTTCTTAATCTAGCGCTTAAGCCTATCTCCGCTAGTTAGACTTAACTTTATAGCGTCGCTTAATTAAGAGCTATACTAAATTTATACCGTGCCTCTAAGATACTTATAGAGATTATAATAAATAATTTTCGTAGGGTATATCTACTAATAGTTTCTTATTATATTAATAAACGGCTAAATAGATCTATAATAGACTTTTCTATTCTTATTATAAACATCTTCTATCCTTAAAGAATCTATACTTAGATTAAAGAATCTAATATCCTCTATTCTAAACTTCGTGTCTCTTAGATTTACGCTATTATTATCTTTATAGTCTCTAGTTTCCGTAGTTCTCTAGCGATAATATAGGGGTATATATAATCTATAATAGTAACTACGAGCTCTATTATTATCTCTCTATAAATTATTATCTAAGCCTTTACTTAGATTATTATTATTTCTTAAAACTCTTACTATAGACTAAGCTTACCTATAGAAGTCGTTTCTAGATAGATAGTCTCTAGAAATTTCTTTATCTCTCTCTAGAGGCCTTTCTTAAGAGAGCGCAACTTAGCTAGTTCTATCTTATTCTACTAGTGGATTTACTCTTTTATAATTATTAAGTACTACTATTACTATTATTATAATTTATATAATTATTTCTACGCTTAGTATATTTAGCTAAGCTTACTAAGCTATAATAGAAACTAGAATTAGAGTCGTTAGGATTAGAGACTTAAGGCTTTAGAGCGTTCTAACCTACTCTCTACTTCTCTTAGCTTCTTAGCTTAAGCTTTCTCTTTAGTAAGGATTCTCTAGTACTATTATT
The DNA here is from genome assembly GCF_010093815.1 of Pseudovirgaria hyperparasitica. NCBI lineage: Eukaryota > Fungi > Ascomycota > Dothideomycetes > Acrospermales > Acrospermaceae > Pseudovirgaria > Pseudovirgaria hyperparasitica. The sequence continues at coordinate 108,789 of NW_022985580.1, forward strand.
ATCTTATAAGAATTAGAGGTCTCTAATCTTATAGATTTATTATAAAACTTAAAGTCTTATAATCTTATAGATCTTTTCCTTAGTATAGTAGAAACTTTAATTAATAATAAAGGGGATAAGAAAGGTAAGTTAACTTCTCTTAGCTATATAAAGTTTTAGAAGTTACTAAAATATTTAGATTAACGGAAGTTTATAGCTAGCCTTTTAACTTTTATAGCTTTAGTAGTTATAAGATATATTCTATAATCTTTATTTATAATATAGTTCTAGTTAGAAGAGTATTTATCTTTCTAAGGCTATTTACCTCTAGACTATAAATAATTTTAGTTTCTTAAGACTTCTAGGTATATATAGATAATACCTCGAAGTAAGATAAGGGTATAGAGGTTTAATTTATATAGTATACTATCTTTAAAGTAATAAATAAGTTAATAAGCTATTTTAATAACTTACTCTAATAGCTTAGAAATTAGTTTCTTCTATAATACTAGTAAGAGAGCTAGTATATCTTATATATTTCTAAGTATACCGAGAATTTCGGCCGTAGAAGGCGCGGACGTAAGCTTCTCTAGTATACTTATATAATTAGAAATATTTAGTAGTAACCTACTCTAGTCTTAGTAGCTTATAGAAACTAAGGCTTTATATACTAATTATCTCGTCTATTTAGTACTAATCTATTTCTATAAAGTAGGGTTCGACTAGTACTAAGTATAACTAGTTATAGTATAGTATTATATTCCTTACTTAATAAGGACTAGGGAATTATAGAGAGCTCGATTCTTTTAATATATAACTTATTTAGAAATACTAGTACTTATACTACGTTTCTATAATACTCTAGAATAAGTCTTATAGAAATTAGTATAGTTAGAATAAGATAAGTCCTTTAAAGTAGATACTTATTTCTATTTTCCTCTAGTAGTAAATCCTTTATTTACCGTTCCTATAGCTCCTTTCTTAGAACTTCTTTTATAATTTAATACTCTTATAAGTCTTAATAATAGTAATAGTAATAAATATTACCTAGTACCTAGTATTCTCTTATCCTTACTAATTATCTTACTATTTTTATAAACTTCTTTTACTAAATTTTATAGAAGTATCTTTCGTTTACTAAGTTAGAGTATTAATATCTTTTAATTTGGTTTTAGAGAACTAGTACGTTAGAGCGTTAGTATCTTATATTTAACTAGTACTACCTTTCTTTTAAAATTGGCTAGCTAGTGATATACTTTTAGCTACTAAGATGTTATAGATAGTAATATTATATCTTAGTTAAGTATTAAATTAATTACTAGCTACTTTATAGAATCTACGGCTATCTATATCGGACCTTTAGTCCGTAGTTCTTACCGTTATTTATCTTCTTATTACTTTCCGTAATAGTTAGACTATCTACTATTTAGTTCTTAGTATTTATATATATTAGACTAAGGTAGCCTACGGCCGGTAGACTATAAGTAGCCTTAAATTCAAGGCTACTTTCCTAGAGTTCTAAAGGTATTAGTATTATAGAGTAGAGTCTTTTAGAGTATAGTATTACGGAGTAGAGTCTTAGAAAGAGACTATATCACGTGATATATATACGGTCTTAGGCTATAACTAAACTAGAGTATCGTAAGTTCTTAGTAATATATCTAAAACATTATTCCTTATATATAAGTAGATAGCTAATAGATAGTCTTTATCTATTATAGAGAGGGAATAGTAGCTAATAAGAAAATTCTCTACCGTCGGTAGAATACTATATAATATTATTACTAGTAGAATAATAGAGTAATAATAGAAATATATTCTATTTACTACGACTAAAGGTAGCGCTAGTATTAATCTAGGGCTTATATTATATAGTATAAAGGTATCTCTCTACAACCTTACCTTTAGCTACTACTATTACTACTTTATACTAGGAAGGCCCTTATTATTAAAATAATAAAGTAAGTTACCTCTTCTATTATAACTTTATTTCTATACCTTCGATACCCTACTCTACTCTCTTACTATAGCTTAGTATAGTAAAGCTATAGCTTAGTATAGTAAAAATTTTTTACCTCTAATTTTCTTAATCTTAAAGTAACTTCTCCTCTACTCTTACACGGCTAATATTAAGTTATAGGCCCTTATACTAAGTAATCCCTACTACGATAATAGTAATAGTTAACTATATATCTAGTAGCTACGTAACTAGTACTTCTAGTTATAGTAGAAGTAGTAGTAGTAGTAGTAGTTATAGCCCTCTAAAGTAGCTACTAAAATTCTATAATAATAATTACTATATCTTATCTAAGATAGAGAGCTTCTATAAAGATATTAATAGTAAGTATAATAAAGAGATTCTTTATAAGTTAATCTACCGTTATAGTAAGAAGACTATCTAACTCTATATAGCTAATAGCTATAAGAACTTTAAGGCGCGCCTTACTATTAAAAATCTAGAGTATTTCCGCGCCGGGAATAATACTAAGATTAAGAAGTTTATTCTAATAATAGTATAGCTTAATATTATATCTACTAGGCGTTATAAGGTAGATCTTAGCCGCCCTTACTTTAGACATCTAGCTCTTATCTATATCTACTCTAAGGTTACTATAAAGGTATATATAATCTATTATAAGAATAAACGCTACTTTACGTTCTACCGTATTTCCCCCTCTAGTCTCTAGATATTATTTAGTTATAGTAGATATACTAATTATAGTATAGATAGTAAGTAGTTACGCTATTCCTTCGTAGCTAATAAAAGTAAGTTATATCTCTTTTAATTATACTATAATAAAGATCTCTAACTAATAATTAGAAAAGCTAGCTAAGACCTCTATCTATACTAGTAAAGCCTTATACTCTTATTAGTCTTCTACTACTTCTATATATACTAGTAGACCCTTCTACTTACGCTAGTCGTCTACTATAAAGATAACCTCTAGACTAGTTATACCGTGCTATCTTATAAAGAAGTCTAATCTTTAGACTATTACCTAGGCGGTTAACTCTAAGAATACTAAGGCTATACGCCGTCGCGTCCGTGAACTTTACGACCTTATAAAGAAGATAGAGAAATATACTAATAATACTAAGGCTAATACTAACTTTAAGAGTTTCTCTAAGTAGATAGTACTATCGCTATATAGCTAGTTAGTTAGGGTAGTAGCGGTATAACTATACTTCTATATAGATAAATACTAAGCTCTTTCTCTAATATCTATTCTATCTAGATATTTATTATAAGTATTATAAATCTAAAATTCTTAGCTATATAGTTATAAAGTCTAGAAGATATAGCGCTAATCTAAAGGAGAATAGTTTAGGGTATTAATCTTACTACTATACGGCGATATATAACACCTAAAATTAAAAGAAACTTTCTTAATCTATAATATCCTATAATATAGGTATAGTAATTATTTAGCCCTACTACTAGCGTAAATAATAGTAATCTTAATCTTAGTAGCTCTATATATATCGCCATATCTATAACTATTATAGAATATCTAAGCTTATTATAACCCTACTAATTAATATACGACTCGACTACTATAGTAAATATATAAATATACTAGTAAGTATATTTTATGATAGGTATAAGAGAGTATTATATAAATAGAAGGTATGGTACCTAGGAAAACGTCTAATTAAAATACTAGAAGCGCGATAGAATTTAAATATAAGTAGAGATTAAGATAATTTATATCGCGGATATAGATAATAGTTTCTATAATATCTACGTAAAGAGTAATAGGATAACTAGAATAATATAGTACTAGAAGAAAAGGAAATATTTAAGACTATTATAGAGTAGTTTAAGTAAGACTAGTATCGTAGCTAGATAGAAAGGACTTTAGAGTATACGATGTTCCTTAGTATACTATCTAGTATATACTTATTATTATTAGGTAGAATAATATAGATATTCTTAGGGTTAGTAACGCGGCTAATAGTAATATATAGCTAGCTATAGATAAATACCTCTAGGTCTAGGAGGAGGCCTATATTCTAAAGACTCTAGCCCTACGACTTATTAATTATTATAGTAAATACTAGCTTAACTAGAAATTAGCGTCGCTTAAAGTCTATTCTATTCTTTAGCTTCTCTATAATAAATAGTATCTATAGAAGTTAGACTATCTCTCTATATTATCGTATACTAAGAATCTATACTATAATAGTTCTAGTATTAATACTAGATACTCGAAGTTATATACTATTATAGAGATAATTACTTAGATTAATATTTTATAGTAATATCATGATATATCTAATCTTAAGTTATAGCTTATATAGTAGGATTCCTAGTATCTTAAATACGTTTATCTACTCGAGTATTATAAAGCTAGTACTATTATTATTCTTTAGTTTATTAACCGAGTATTAGGTTATAACTTCTTCTAGTATCTATAATAGTAGATATTTATTTAGTATATCTACTTTCTAGTTATATACGGTAAGAATAGTAGATAATTAGAGGGTCTCTAAGGTAAGACCCCTAGGCTATTATATAGTAGAAAAGATTTAGCTTACTAATATATCTAGACTATAACTAGGTATAAAGTACTAGGTACTCTAAGTAGTATATCTATTATAGCTAGAGTAATTTCTAACGTTAAGAACCTTTACTATAAATCGCTCTATCTTATTATAATAATACTCTATTATTCTAGGCGCCTAAAGACGTATATTTATAGTAAGGCGTAGTATATAGACCTAGGGCTAGAGATATAAGTTCTTTAGGTATAATTAGATAATCTATAACTAAGTACTACGTAGAATAATTAGAAGAGTCTATTAAAAGTCGCTATAGAAGTATATTACTATACTACTAAACGCCTCTATATTCTAATTATAGATGTTATATATTATTTAATCTACTACCTTAATAGAATATTAATACGATATTATATACTTATTCTAGAAATATATATCTATGGTATAGAGTATACGGCTAAGATAGGTACTAGCGCTAATATTATAGCTAGTATTACGCTCTATCTAGAGGGGAATCTTAAAACGGGAATATACTATTATACTACTATATAAAAGAATTATAGTAATACTAGAGAAGGTAGTTACTAGTACGACTTTCCTAGAAAGTTATAGTATATCTAGTACTAGATTCTATACTAGTATCTTCTCTATTCTACTAGGTCTATTAAGAAAGAAGATCCCTCTATAACTAGTCTCTATAGTATCTAATAGAGTATTATATATATATTATAACTTCTAGTTTAGACTAGAAAGATACTATATAATAAACTACGCTAGGTTATTATAACGCTAGTTTATCTACTTATAAAGAATATAATTTCTATCTAGTATAGTTATATAGAGCTAATTAAAGGCTAGTATAGAAAGTACGATATAGTTTATATCTATTTCTATATACTAGAGATAGTCGTGAATATAGTAGAGTACTAGCTTATATTACTATATAACTATTAGCTTAGGGACCTAGAAGTACTTATAAAGCTAGTAGATATAGTTATTACTAAGGGTATCCTTAAACTAGTTCTAGAGATCTTAATTACTACCTTAGTTATTAGCTTATACTATAATAATAAATATCTATTATAGGTCTACTATAGACTAAGTACCTATAATCTCTATAAGCGCTAGCTAGTATTTACCGTTATTATAAAGTAGTCCTTATATAGTATATATATTATAGTATATAGAATATACTATACTATTATATATTCTTATATTATTAAATAATATCTACCTAGAGATATAGAAAAGTAGAGTTCGTAGATAGAATACCTCTCTAGCTATCTACGGTATCTAGAGTAGATAACTAATTAAGAACTTACTATATTACTCGCGCTATATCTTATTCTAGATCTAGGTATAATACTAGGGAAACTCTATATAATAGAGTCGTAGTAGCCCTATAATAGCACGCTACTAGTTTATAATAAAGAACTTAGTTAGTATTATATTCCTAGCCTATACTAGGATAGATATATTCCCTAGTAAGTTATTATTACTATATTAGAAGATAACTATTTACTAATTCTTCTTATATATAGTAAGTATCTATATAGAGGGGAACTAGCTATAGGATAGTAGACTTATAATACTATAGATAGCCTTATAGCTAGAGAGATAGCGTATATTAATAAAGACCTTTATCTTATTAAGAATCTAATTCTAGGGAGGATACTCTACGCTAGTACTATAATAACTCTATTACTACTAATAACTAGCTTAAGTATAACTATTACTATAGCCGCGATACTATATACTACCTATATATATCTACTACTCTAGGTCTAGATATAATCTAGAAGGATTCTAGTTATCGCGCTATATAAGGACATTTACTATATCTAGACTCTTATATATATACTTAAATATATACTTAAATATATCTATACTATAGTATAACTTAATATTAATATATATATTATACCGTTTTAAAAGGTAAGAATTATATAGTATAATATTATAACTTAAGTAGATATACTAATTATTATTTCTCTAGTAGATATATACGCTAGTATAACGCTAGTAGAATGGCTCTTTTCTAACTAGTAGTAATATCTTATTTATATATAGAAAGGGGAACTAATAGTAAGTTAATATACCTACTAATAAGCTAACCTACTAATAAACCACGTGATTTAAGTACGACTCTAAACGCCTATATTAATAACTATATACTTAAAATAGAGGGAATTTATATAAATAAGCCTTATATACCTCCTTAGAGGCTATCTATCTAGTCTATAGTAATTAAGTCTCTAATTCCTTAAGCTTTTCCGCACGTTTAATAGCTCGAACTACCTCTACTACCGCCTCCTTCTTCTCCTTATCCATGGCCTTCTTTATATATATAATATTCGTAAATTACTTATTAAGGTCTATTTTAACCTTCTTCTATTTCCTCTTTTAGACTAGACTATTATTTTAAGTCTTAAGCTTAGCTATACGCGTCTCTAATTATCTAATATTAGCTATTAGCTATTCTACGGACCATACTAATAAGAATAGTAGATCTTAAGTCTTATTTAATAGCTTACTATTAGATCGGAGTACCTCCGCCCTATAGTATATATCTTAAGGGCTATAAGATATATTAGCTAGATTCCGTTACTATATAGATAGAGGTAGAGTCCTTAGATACTTACCTAAATTAGGTAATATAAAAGGACTATTTATCCCTTTTAAGTAATTAAAAGGGTATAGCTCTATAGCCCTCTATCCTTCTATAATCTAAGACGGTTATAGTTATTATTTTTATACCTTGTGGTAGTACTTAATAAATCGAAGCTTCTTTAGTAAAGCCTTATTATTAAGATATATTAATTTATTAAGAAGGTTACGATATTTCCTCTTTAGACTAGAAAAATAATCTAAGTTAAGTAGCTATAGTATATAGCTAGTATAAGTAGGTAAATAGACCACGTAGATTCTATTTATCTAGTATATATACGCGAAGTTAATCTCCGTATAGCTTCTATAGCTATTAACTAATAGAAGTCTCTACTTTCCTTCTAGAACCTTTATCTCTAGTATAAATATACTCTATAGCTACTTTAGAGTAATCTAATTTAACGTCTAACTATATAGAGATATTATATATACCTAATTAGAAGGATCGTCCGGGAACTATATAGTCTAAATTATCTTCTTTTTAAATATAATTATAGAACGAAGCTTCCGTTCTATTACGGATATATACTCTATAATTAAGGTCTATTCGCGATTAGTAGGACCCCGAATATATATATTTTTATACTTAGAATTAACTTCTATCTCTCCCACGCGGTACTAATTAGTTATAACCTCTTAGACTATATCTTATTTATCTATATTCTAATAGTAATCGGGCGGAATATTAAATTCGGAGTAGATCTAATTATATAACGTGTAGAACGCGTTAATTATATTATAGATAGCGGCCCGTACCCGTTCCTTATTAAGGGCCTTACTAAGGAGTGTTTTAACACGTGTATTCTATATTAGGAACTTTATAACCTATCTCTTACCTAATTTAACTATTTCTCTAGATATAGCCGCGATTTTAATTACTATATTACGGATAATCGCGTGGCTTAGGGCTATCTATACCCGATCTAAGTAGATTATCTAATTATATAGGTCCTTCTCTTAATTAGGAGATAGTATTTAAAGGTAATAATTAGCTACTTAGCGCGAGCCTTACTATCCGTTAAGGCGTTTTTAAAGAGTAGAGTATAGAATACTATAGGCGGTAGTAATAGCCTAGATTAATACGTAGGGATAATGACGGCGATAGCGAATAGCTATTAAGAGATTATCTTCTAAATAAGACATTATAAGAAGATAGAGAAGGCGTAGTTATTAAGTATTTTAAGATTAAAGATTAAGTACGCGTATAGACACGTACTTAAATCACGTGGTTTATTAGTAGATTGGCTTATTAGTAGATATATTAACTTAATACTTATAGTAACTAGAATATCTCTTACTTATTATTATATATAGGCTTAATAGATTTATATTACCGTAAGGCCTATATAGTATAGTATAATAGATAATTCTAAATAGTACTAGATTAGAGCTTAGGTCTAGAAGCTCTATATATATAGCGGTATTAATCTTTTTAATAGAAGTAGCGCGATTATCTAGTATTATAATAATAAGAATATAGGTATATAGTAGTCTACGCTTCTAAAACTTAATAGAGTAGTAGTACGCGATATACTTTCTAAGGATATAGCTCTTTATTAGGTCGTATAGAAGCTATACTAGCTTTATATAGAAAACGTAATAGTAGAGATTAATTTAGTCTATTACTAATTCTTCTAGCACTAGCTTATCTATTACCTTATACTAGGCTAGATTATATATTATAGTAATAAAGAACTCTAGCGGCCTACTATTTACCGCTATAGCTATTATATTAAAATATAGCTCTTATATAAACCGAGGGCCGCTATAGAAAGTCTTTCTAAGTATAATAGTACTTTCTAGCTTATAACTAGTTATATTAGAGTTTCTAAGCGCCTCTAGAAGCCTAGTAAAGTATATATAATAGACCTTACTCTAGTTTTACTACTACTAGGTAAGGCGATTTCCCTAGATTAACGTCTATATATCTATTATAACCTTATAGAATAGATATCTAGTATAGAGTACTAGGTTAAGAGAATTAGATTAGCGCTATAGAAAGTAATTCTACTATATCTACTAGCTAATACGCTCCTACTTATATCTATAATAGCTAAGCCGAGATCTACGCCTAGTAGTAATATTCTAGACTAGAGTCTACTTATCTTTAATAGTATAACTACTATAACCACAACTACTACAACTATAATTACTATAACTATAACTATAACCTTAACTATAACCATAACCTCTCTCTAGAATAGCTATAATCTACTTATAGTAGTCTACGCCTTAAGAATAATAGAGATTCTAGTATATAGAGTAGTTCTAGTTCTACTCTAGCGATCTATACGGAAAGAGTAGTAGAAAGTATATTAGAAGATATATTATATAGAGGTTACTTATCTAGTATAGAGTACTATCTATATATTAGAGTATAATAATATTATACTACTCTATAACTAGCTTACCCTATAGTCTAACTAGGAGGAGTTCTATAATCTTATTATAGTTTAGTATATTCTATCTCCTTAGGTTATGGTTATAGTCTTTAATAATACTAATACTAAGACTAAGGGTAGGCTAGTCGCGTAGTATTTATATATTTATACGAAATGTCTAGATAAATAGATTTATTTAGTAGAGAACCTCCTTAATATACTATAGAATATTTTATAGAGATTCTAGAACGTAGTATAACGTAACCTACCCTACTTAGTCTAGTTATTATAGATATATAGCTATATATACTTTAGGTCGTCGTGGTTTAGTTATAGATTACTTATAAAATAGAGAAGCTTACTCTTTATAACTAGAGTATATACGTCTTAATAGCTATTCCTTAGAAGAGTATTCTATAGTATACTATTCTTAATATTAATCTTTATAGAAATAAATAATACTAACTAGTTATAGTATCGTATACTCTATTAGAACTTCTCTATTATATAGTTCTTAATAGTAGTACTATTCCGGGTCTATTATATCTATAAGAGAAGCTAGCGTAAGACTAGAGGATATTTAGATAGTACTAGAATCTATACTTTACTATTACTATAGTAAGGTATCTAAATCTCTCTATTTACTCTTATTACTAGAATCTCTTTATACTAGAAGGAGATATTATAGAACCTATATAACGTACTTAGACGGTAGAGAATATACTAAAAGTTACTTATAATAGAGTAGATAATACGGGTATATAGAGTAGCTAGCCTAGGTTTATAGTAGTAGGTACCTATTATATAGTATAGTACTTAATTATTTACTACTTCGCGACGCTAATATATAGATATTTAGTATATCTAGAATTAATATTATAGTATCTACTAGAGGGGGTCTAAGGAAGACTTCTAATTATAATATAACTATTAGTATAGGGTACGGAGTACACGTTACTAAGATAGTAACTCTAGCCTTATAATATACTCTATCTAAGAACGACTTTATAGTATTTACTAGAGAGTATCTAAGGAAGAGTTCTAGTTATAACGTGACTACTAGTAAGAGATAGACGGTATCTATTATTAAGATAGCGATTTCTATATTATAATAATTTAACTCTCTCTACGTAAATAACTTTATAGTATCTACTATAGAGAGTCTAGAGAGGAGTCTTCCTCTATAACTAAAGGTAGCTATTATAGAGTAAGTATAAGTTCTAATTATAGTATAGAAGGAGTTCTAAATATATTATCTAGTAGGTATTTATCTATTATAATACTTACTAATCTATCTATAGAACTATCTATTATCCGGGACTATCGTAGATTAAATTAAATTAGCTTTTAAATAGATTAAGGTCTAGCTAGCTATATACTAAAGAGCGTACGCCGTAGTATATATAGAAGGCTATTAGTATAGTATAGAGTTATTTAGAGAGTATTTAGATTACTTACGACGTAGTAGAGTAATAATTAGAAGGTATTATAGAGTTAGTAATAACGTTAGCGGCTCTAGCTCTTAAGATATAACTATTATAGAGGACGGGGTATAAAGAGAATAATAGTTTAATATTATAGAGGACTAGAGGGAAGAAGTTAGTATAAATACAACCGTAATAAAGGGACTTAGAAGGATATAAGTAGAAATTAGTATAGAGTATTCTAGTCTATTATAGAGCTAGTACTTAGTAAGAAGGCTAGTAGAGATAGTAATATATATTACTATAACTTTTAAATATTTATATTCTTTCTCTTTATTTATAGTAGTATAGTAGATATATAGAGAAAGAGAATAGAGGAAGAGAATAGAAGAGGAAAAAAAAAGGCCTTAGGCATGCTAGAAGATTAATACTCTATACTAAGATATATAAATTTTTAACTCTCGAACCTACTACTAAACGCGATACTAGAGGCTTATAAACCTATCTCGTCTATAAGTATAGCCCTATAGAGGGTAAAAAGTATATAAAAATACTTATCGTAGATAGGGCTATAAAACTAGGGACTAGATTTTTAAATTAAGGCCTAGTTAATTTAATATATAGTAAAAGGTGGATTTTTCGTCGTAATTCTAGTAAGGGCGCTAGCGGGCGCTAGATAAAATATTATATCTTTTTATAATTCCTTTAGAATATTACTATATCTCTAATATAGAGATTATTATACTCTAGATTACCTCTATTCTAGAGTTATCTCTACTTCTACTCTAGAAGAACGTCTATACCTCTAGAGCTAGAGTAGAATAAGATATATATCTTTCTTTTAAGAAGTCTAAGGGTATATAAAGAATTATTATATTATTATAAGCTAGTAGCCTTAGCTCTAAGGGCTCTATAAGACTTATATATAATTAATATATTCTTTTATATCTTATAATATTAAAAGAAGATTATAAATATATATTAGAGTCTATCTAAGTAGATATAGATAACTCTATTTTTAAAATCCCTAAACTAAAGGGTAGTTCTAATTATAAACTATAGGCTTTAAGAATAGAATCTATTCTAACTAGAGAGAATTATTAAGACTTTATCTATAATAATATAGAGTCTTATTCTAATATAGAAGACTAGCCTTATATACTAGAGAATATAAGAAAAGCTACTTCTATTATTAGATTATCTCTAGAAGATAGCCCTTTATTATAGACTAGTTCTATTAGTAACCCTTATATATTATAGAATACTTTAAAGAACTTATACTAGGCTATAGGTTTTAGCTCTAAATTTATACTTTCTAAAGAGCTTATAAACCTTAGTATTAATTTCTATAAAGGAAACTTAGAAGACTATCTAAGTAATTTTAAGAGAATAGTAAATAGTCTAGAGTCTAAAGCTATTAAACTTCCATCTAAGTTTCTTATAGCTCTATTATTAAATAATCTAAATAAAGATTATAAATATATTATAGCTCTTATTACCCAGAATATAAGAGTTAATAATAATAGAGAAATAGACCTAGAACAAATTATTATTTAACTATTAGACGAGTCTAGACGTCTTAAATCTATTAGAGGTAATAAGAATTATAACTCTAATAGTTCTAAGGAATTAATAGACGTCGAAATGTCTAATAATACGTCTTCTAATAATAATAATAAGAAGAAGACTAAATGTAGTTACTGTAAAAAACTAGGACACCTAGAAAATACCTATTTTAAAAAGCATTCTAAATTAAAAAAGAATAAGAAGAATAAGACTACTAAGTCTAGTAGTTCTATTAATAATAGTATAGAAGACGAATCTTTAGATAAAGAACAAGTCTTAAATACTAAAATTAATACTATTAAAAGTAATAATAGTATTAACTTTATTCTAGACTCAGGTACTACTATCCATACATGCTATATTAAAGAACTATTTATTAAAAATAGTATTAAACCTACTAATACTAGTATTAGATAGGGAAATACTAATAGTTCTATTATAGCTAAATTTAGAGGAGATATTAAAGTCTATTTTAATAGTACTAAAGAACACGTAACTATTAAAGATGTATTATATACTCCAGAACTAGGTGTTAACCTTCTTAGTCTAAGTCTAATTACTAAGAAAGGTTATACCCTCTCCTTTAATAAGGAAAATTACTTTATTTATACCCCTAGTAGAAAATTACTAGCTAAGGGTATATATAAGCAGGGGGTATCTACTTTTAGTACTATAAGCTCTAATAATATACCTCTAGAGTATATAGATAATAAAATATTATCTACTCTAGATATAGAAGAAGAATTAGAAGATATAGACTTTATTTCTAATAAGTCTAATTCTAAAGAATCTAATTCTATAGAGTCTAATTCTATAGAGTCTAATTCTAGAGACTCTAATATAGAATCTAGCTCTAGAGACTCTAATTCTATAGACTCTAATTCTAGAGACTCTAATATAGAATCTAGCTCTAGAGACTCTAATTCTATAGACTCTAATTCTAGAGACTCTAATTCTATAGACTCTAATTCTATAGACTCTAATTCTATAGACTCTAATTCTATAGAAATTACAAAAGATATAGAAGAACCTAGTTCTAATATATCTAAAAATAAAGAGCTTATAGTCTATAATAA
>NW_022985580.1:122924-128848 GCF_010093815.1 Pseudovirgaria hyperparasitica
ACTTATAGACTCTATAGTAGAACCTAATAGAACTCTATAGAAGTTCGTGTTTCTAAAGACCTCTAGAAGTTTCTAGAGGGTTCTAGAAACTTCTATAAGAGTATAGAGTATTTATATATATAAGTAGATAATATTAGTAATATCGATTACTAATATTAAGCTATTCCTAATAAGGAAGTACCTTATATAAACTTATTAGATATAGTAGAGGTTAAGTTTATACACCCCCTTAAGTTTTATAAGGTATCTATATATATAAATATATATAGAATAATATAGATAAATCTATAGAGGCTTATACCCTCACGGACTAAACTAGTTAATTCGGGGTAATATAGCGATCTATATACATTAAACGATAGAGTATACCGAGTATAATAACCTCTAATACACGTACGTACGTACAGCGTATAATATACGACGATACTAACGTATAGAGACGCTATATATATACGCTCGAAGGCTCTTCGATAACACGAGTAAAGACTATCTCTAATAAACGCTAATACGCTAACCCCCTTTTTATTAGTTACGGATAGCCCTTTACTAATAATTATAGCGGCCTTAGGCACCGACGTACCTCGGCTTCTACTAGGTATACCCCTAATACTAGTACGGTAGAAACGGCTATATAGCGGTATATCCTAGAATAATCAAACCCCCGTCTAATAAACAACGAATAACTAAGGGCGTATAATACTATAGATAATAGAGACGGAGGGGACCCCGCCCGGGGAGACCCTCCTAGATAAGATTAACTACTAGGTAGCACGTATAGAGGGGGAAGTTAAGAAGGGAGAAACGGCCCTCCTTAGTATCTTCCGGAACCTTATCTAGAATATTAGGGAGCTTACTATAGGAGTAAAATAGACGCCGGAACTAGACCCGGAATCTAGACTAGATCGTATAGAGGCCAGCCTATAGAGGATCTAGAAGGGCCTTACCTAGGGAAAACGCCCTAGTACGTGGGCATAGGTCGCCGCACCTATAAGCGGAACAGCCATGTTAGCTAAAACACTAAGGGCACCTACGGACGGGGTATATAGTATATAAGTTACTATCTAGGATAAAGAAGTACTCGTATAAGTCTAGTAAGCGTCCCTAAAGGATATTATAAATAAGATTAACGAATAGAAAGGGATATAGTTAAATATAGTAGCCGCTAAACTCACTCTAGGAGGTATAGTACTAACTACTACTACTAATATAGTCTAGTAGACCATCTCGCGCAACCCGAACGCGATTAATAATATCTTCCCTAGCGTGTCTATCCGCGTAACCACGTACCCGATATAGGTATATACCGTCCCTATCCGAGGACACGTTATTAGAGAAGACGATATTAAGCGAATAGAGTAATCTAACGAACTAAAGTACCCCGGGATTAAGATCGCGAAGGCGTAGTAGAAGAACGTCTAAGGGATTAAGATAAAATTAAAAAAGTACTCTACTATAATAGTAGAGCTTAGGGACCCCGCTCTCGCCTATAGAATAATATAGGAGGGCTTCCTAGCCGAAGGAGAGCTACTTACGGCAGAACTATAGGATAGGGCATAGGTAATAACGTAATGCTTTAACTATTAAGGATATAGATATACTAGGTAGAGGTACTCTTAGAAGACCGTCTATAGGTAGTATAAATAGAGCTATAATACTAAGGAATACCCTTATAAGACGTAGAGCGACGAGACGTGAGACAGGGACACCGCTAAGTACTCTAACTATAATAGGAAACACCTATCCTAGTCGGTAACGTATACGAAACGTAAGTAGGTCGTAGAATATATTAACGCGATAAAGATAAGAGAGGCGAGATAGATATACTAAGCTATAAGGCCCTCGCTACCCTCGCCGCTATCCCTAACTTTACTTATAAATCCGGTAACCACCCCCCGAAGGGGAGAGGATAACGCGTAATAGTATACTATATAGAGAAAGATAGGCCGACCCCGGGGTATACTTAAAGCCGCTACCACGCGAGGATAATTACGCCTTAGTACTACTAATATATAGACTTGAACTTTCCCTAGCACCTAATAAGGGTATAAGATATACTTATTATTATATAGGCGAACGTATAATATAAACGAGAAAACTAAGCGACACTCCTAGAAGAGATAGGAGCCGTAATAATAGCTATCTAGAAACTATATAAACACTACTAAACTAATAAGCTAATAATATACCTAGGATACTATACCATCTACCCCACGGGCCCGGATAGGAGAGTTATATTTTATATATATAAGTCGATCCCGCTCTTAGAATGGTCTTATACCGAACGTAATAATCTCCGGATAATACTATATCTCTAGATAAGTATAGGGCCTCTCTATATCTATTATATCTATAATTAATAGCGATCGCTTACGCTAGATGATATACTCGAGAGTACTATGACGCCGGGATAACATATCCTCCTAGGCGACTTTAATCTCTACTATAGGTAGTAGGGAGGCCTAGCCGTCGCGAGAGAAGAACTTAGAGTAAGGGAACTATATATATAGTACTATGACTTTCTATACCTCCTTATACCTATAGGGTAGATTACCTAGAGGAAACATAAATAGGATAAGGACGGGTCTACGCTCGACCTTACCCTCGCTACCGAGTACATTAGCCATAGAGTATAGTACTACCGCCCGAGCCGGATATAGACGGACTCCGACCACGAATATATAGAAACCATAATAGACGTCTCTACTCTTAACGAATAACGTGGGAAATAGCTATAGAAGGATACTAATTAGAATAAATACCTAGAGGACCTAGAATCGGCGATTCTAGACCCCTCTATAGTCGACGTATCTAACGGCCTAGCTATAGATAAGGCCGTATAAGTCCTCCTTTAAGTATACTAAGCTATAAGAGATAAACACGTGCTATACTAAACGTATAGACCCCTAGAAGCAAGGGGTATACCTTAAATGCGAGAGTATAGAAGAGACGCCCGTAGACTATATATACGTGTATACTATATCCGGATAACCAAGACGTAGGAAGAGTAGAAGAAAGTAGTGTAATATCGTGATAGGGCCCTCCGTAATAAACGACGAAAATAATAGTATATAATTATCGATAAACACACACGGTAAGCCGTAGGGCTATAGCGTATAGTAAAGTAGGCTAAGGGTATAGACGCGCTAACACCGCCGCTACTAATGCCTCC
Source organism: Pseudovirgaria hyperparasitica (assembly GCF_010093815.1). NCBI lineage: Eukaryota > Fungi > Ascomycota > Dothideomycetes > Acrospermales > Acrospermaceae > Pseudovirgaria > Pseudovirgaria hyperparasitica. The sequence goes on from NW_022985580.1 coordinate 126,094, forward strand.
CCTAATATACTAAGAGAGGATATACTCTATAAGCCCGGAGAAGACGGAGATCTTACATAAAGTTATGTTCCCCCTCCTAGAGCTAGTAGACCTATTAGATATTAATAATAGTAAATATCTAGACGTAATTAATATCCCTTAAGAGGTTACCGAGGAGGATATACTTAACGCTGTTAAAGTACTCCCGAATAATAAGGTACCTAGACCAGATAGAATACTAAATAGGTACCTTAAACGTACTATACTAGCTACCCTACCGCTCATTAGTTATATATTTTAAGTATATATTAAGAACGGATACCACCCCTAAAGCTTCCGGGCCGTCTATACTATTATACTCCCGAAACTAGGGAAGAACCCTAGCTCCCCGAAAGGATAGAGGCTAATTACCCTTCTCTCCTATCTTAGAAAGATACTAGAGGCTACGATCGCGAAGAAGATAAGCGCCGTAGTATAGGAATATAACCTCCTCCTAGTAAACTAGAAGGCGAAGGCTAGAAGCTCCCTAATTACCGCTATCTAATATATCCTTAAAGTCGTCTAGACCGTATAGAAGTAGGGACGTATAGTAACGCTACTCTCCCTCAACATGGCCGGCGCATTTAATAAAGTAAACCACACAAGACTTATCTATAACTTACAGAAGAGGCGTATACCCGCGTAGATTACGCGGTTTATATAGTCCTTCCTCGCCGAAAGAGTTACCTAGATATATATCCCCGGATATCGAAGTAAGTATAAGAAGACGGCTTACGGTATTCTATAAGGAAGTACTATCTCTCTAATCCTCTTCCTCTTCTTTACTATAGACCTCCTCTAGGGAATATAATATATAGAGGTAGTAGGATACGTAGATAATATATACCTTCTAGCTATTAATAATAACACTAGCTAAATATATAGACGACTCGAATAAGACCACGGGAGATATATCTAATGGGTAAAGCGCCATGGAGTAAAGTTCGCCCCCGAAAAGTACTAACTTATATACTTTATTAACCGCCGTAGGAAATGGGCTACTAGGGAAGGCGAGCGACGCCCTAGAATAGATGCCTTCGACGAACCGCCGATATAAAGTATACACGTACTTAGCGTTATAATTAATAATAAGCTTAAATAGGGACCATAGGTAGTATACGCCGTTTCTAGGGCCCTCTAGGTAGAAGCCGCTATATACTAGATTACGGTCTCTACGTGGGAAACCGCCCGGGATAAGGCACGCTAGCTATATATATCTATAGCACGACCCGCCTTCACGTACGGACACGAGTACTAGTATATAGCCCTTATATAGACTAGGCGAATAAAGCTCGAATCCATATAGAACCGTATACTCCGTCTTATATTAGGCGTATATAAAGCTACTAACACGGTGCTACTACGACGCGAGATAGACGTTATAAATATATATAACTTCTACTAGATATAGAGGGTGGCATACTTTACTAAATAATAAGTATAGAAATATATAGGAAATATAGAATATACCTTCGCCGTGCTACGCGCGTAAGTTAGCGTATACTACTAAGTACTCTTATATATAGGCCGGACTCGACTATGGTATAAGTACCCGATAGAAATAGACTCGAACTAAGTAGTATAAGAGATTAAGAATAATCTAGATACCCTTCTAGACTAATAGAGCCTTTAAGAGCTCGGACGAAGTATATAGTTATAGATCTAAGATAAGTAGAAAGAGATACTCTAGGCCTAGTGGGCCTTCTAGTAGAATAGATACCTAGAGTAGATCTAAGGACCATGGAAGGAGCCGAGTAAATAGATATATAAAGGGCTTATAAAGGCCTAGGTATCTATACTTCTCTAAGCCTAAACGGGCGCTATAGAACTTCTATACTACCTCTATAAGAGAGGCGTCCCCGACGTGTCTCTATAGTATAAGGCGTATGGCCGGAGAGGTATAATACGCTACTATCTTATAATGTACCCTAATCTTTACACGTAAAGGTAGAAGCTTATCTATACGATAAGAACCTCCGATATCGTACGATGGCTTAATAAGTACCCTAAGGACGTCGCCCGGTAGATAATTATATACCTACTACTCCTCTAATTCTAGTAGACCCGGAAATATATACTAGAAGAAACCCGGTATATATTAGAGGAAACCCGGTATATACCGGAAGAACCCCTTAACTAATAACCTCTGCATCTACACGTGCTATCTAAGGGTAAAATAACGGTAATATAGGCTATAGGCTAATAGGTATACCCTATAGCTATATACTTAAGAAGAAATAAAGGTTTAACGAGATGTAATTATTAATATAAGGAAGTTTTCCCCTCTTAGGTTTCTTCTTATATAGTAGCCTAGACTAGAGGAGGCATAGGCCTATAGAGTACTACTCTACCTAGTTATATAATATTATTATTATTATTATAGAATAATATAAATAGTCTTAAGAGACGTTTATAAGTCTAATCTTACTAATAAAGTCTTGAAATTTCTCTTTATTAGTTTGTTTAGTTAGATTATCACTTAATATAGTACTAGTATTTTCGTAAACTAGTTCTATTTTATTAGAGCTTAGATTTTCTCTAATAAAGTAATAAGTAATATCTATATACTTAGTCCTAGCATGGTATATAGGGTTTTTAGCTAGTTCTATAGTACTTAAAGAGTCTGTTTTAATAGTATTCATTTTATTAAAGATCTTATAATATTCTTTAATATTAGAGTTACTATTAAAGAGTTCTTTAATAAAATTATTTAAGAATAGACTCTCTTTAGTAGCTT
>NW_022985580.1:129433-137821 GCF_010093815.1 Pseudovirgaria hyperparasitica
CTTTATTTCTCCTAAATTAGATACTTCTAATTTAGAGACTCTAGATATATCCTTATAGAGTATATTAATATCTTCTAAATTCTTAGAGAAGACTAATATATTATCTACATGGGTAGCTAGAATAATATATTTATATTTATGAATATAAATACTATTATCTAATTTTAGATTAATAAAGTCTAGACCCTCTAATATACTAGCTAGTAGTAATTACCATTATCTACTAGCTTACTTTAATCCATATAGGGCTTTATTTAAGAGACATATAACTCTATTATACTCTTTATTCTTTATAATAGACGTTATAGTATCTATAGTCTCTTTATCTTTAGAAGATTTTAGAGTTTTCTCTAATATATAATCTTCTAATCCTATAGGAAGTTATATATAAGTACTATTATTATCTAGTTTAGCATTAGAAAATGCTTGTTTTATATCCTATTAGTATATTTCCCAATCTAGGTAATTAAATATAGATAATAGTAGTCTTATAATACTAGGTTTAGAGGTGGAAGCAAAAGTCTCTTTATAATTAATATTATATTTTTAAAGAAACCCTTTAGCTATCTATCTAGCTTTATATTTATCTATAGAACCGTCTAGTCTTAGTTTAGTCTTTAATACCCATCGACCTTTAATAGGTTTTATATTATTATTAAAGACTAAATCCCAGGTATTATTTTTAATAAGAGTATCTACCTCTACTTTCATAGCTTCTAAGTAGAGGTTCTTATTAGGGTGTAATAATACCTCTTTATAAGACTTTGGTTCTATAATAGACGTATTTAGAATATTATAATATACTAGACTATTATATATATCTTTATAAGGTAGAACTTCTCACACTCTAATGGACTAAACTAGTTAATTCGGGGTAATATAGCGATCTATATACATTAAACGATTCGCCACGGAGTACATTAGTTACCGGATCCAATACTACCGCCTAGGCCAGGTATAGACGGATTCCGACCACGAATGCATGGAAACCGTAATAAACGTATATACTCCGAATAAATAACGGGGACGATAGATATAGAAGGACACCGACTAGGAAAAGTACCTAAAGGACCTAGAATCGGCGATCCTAGATCCCTCTATAGTTAATATATCTAACGATCTAGCCATAGACTAGGCCGTATAGACACTCCTATAAATATACTAGAATACGAGAAATAAACACGTACTATACTAAATATACCGGCCCCCGGAAGTAAAGGGGATTCCTTAAGTATAGAAAAGTAGATAAGACGCCCGAAGGCTATATAGACGCGTATACTATACGAGAACACCCGAGTCATAGAAAGAATAGAAGGAAGCGATATAATAACGCGATAAAGTCCTCCGTAACGAAAGGCGTAAATAGTAGTATATAATTACTAGTTAATAGACATGATATGTAATAGGGCTATAGCGCATAGCGAAATAGACTAAGAGCGTAGATACTCTAACACCCCCGCTACTTATGCCTTCTCTAATATATTAGGGGAGAACATACTCTATAGGCCTTAAGAAAACTAAGGCTCTATAGAAGGCCATGTTCCCTCTCCCGGAACTAGTAGACCTATTAGACGTTTACGGCGCCGAATACCTATATACGGTAGACATCCCTAAAGAAGTTATAGAGAAGAATATACTTAATATTATTAAGATACTCCTAAATAATAAAGTACCCGGACTAGATGGAATTCTAAATCGATGCCTAAAAAGTACTATAAAAGCGACCCTACCACTTATTACTTATATATTCTAAGTATACGTCACATAGGGGTACTACCCCTAGAGCTTCTAAGTCGCCTATACTATTATACTCCCGAAACTAGGAAAGAGCCCTAACTTCCTAAAGGGATAGAGACTAATCGCCCTTCTCTTCTACCTAGATAAGATACTAGAGACTATAATAGTAAAGAAGATAAGTACCGCGGTATAGGAATATAATCTCCTCCCTCCGAACTAGAAGGTAAAGGTAGATAGCTCTCTAATAATAGCTATCTAATATATTATCGAAGTCGTCTAGACCGTATAGAAATAGGGACGGGTAGTATCGCTCCTCTCCCTCGATATAGCCGGAGCGTTTAATAAGGTAAACTATATAAGACTTATTTATAACCTCCGGATAAGACAAATACTAGAATAGATTATACGCTTTATATAGTTATTCCTTATAGGAAGAATAACTTAGATATATATCCCTAGATACTAGAGCGAATATAAAGAGACGGCATGCGGTATCCTATAAGGGAGCACTATCTCTCCGATCCTATTTCTCTTCTTTATAGTAGACCTTCTTTAAGGAATAAAGTATATAGAGATAGTCAGATACGCCGATAATATATACCTCCTAGCCATTAATAATAATACTAACCGAACGTATAGACGACTAGAATAGGACCACGAGAGGTGCCTCTAGTAGGTAAAACGCCACGGAGTAAAGTTCGCCCCGGAGAAATACTAGCTTATATACTTTATTAATCGTTAAGGGAAATAGGTAACTAGGGAAGGCGAACGACGCCCCCGAATCGACGTATTTAACGAACTACTAGTATAAAGCATGCACGCGCTCGGAGTTATACTAGATAGCAAGCTTAAATGGGGACCACAAGTAGCATACGCCGTCTCTAGGGCCCTCTAGATAGAAGCCGCTATACGACGGATTATAGCCTCCACGTAGGGAACCGCCCGGGATAAGGCACGCTAGCTATATATATCTATAGCACGACCCGCCTTCACGTACGGACACGAGTACTAGTATACGACCCTTATATAGACTAGGCGAATAAAGCTCGAATCTATATAGAACCGTATACTCCGTCTTATATTAGGCGTATATAAAGCTACTAACACGGTACTACTACGACGCGAGATAGACGTTATAAGTATATATAACTTCTACTAGACATAGAGGGTAGTATACTTTACTAAATAATAAGTATAGAAACGTATAGAAAACGTAGAATATACTTTCGCCGCGCTACGTATATAAATTAGTATATATTACCGCGCACTCCTATATATAGGCCGGAATCGAATATAGTATAGGTGCTTAATAGAAGCTAACTCTAGCTAAGTAGTATAAGAAGTCCGAGATAACCCGGACGCTCTTCTAGACTAGTAGAGCCTTTAAGAACTTATAAAAAATATACGGTCGTGGACTTAAGATAAGTAGAAAGAGGCACTCTATACCTACTAGACCTCCTAGTAGAATAGGTACCTAGAGTAGATTCGAGGGCCATAGAAGGAACCGAGTAAATAGATATATAAAGGGCTAACGAAAGCCTAAGTATCTATACTTATCTAAGCCCGAACAGGCGCCATAGAACTCCTATACTACATCTATAAGAGAGGCGTCCCCGACACCTCCCTATAGTATAAGGCATACAGCCGGAGAGGTATAATACGCTACTATCTAGCTATATACCCTAACCTCTATATATAATAGTAATAGCTTATCTACGTTACGAAGACTTTAGATATCGTATAATAGCTTAATAAGTACTCTAAGGACGTCTCCCGATAGATACTTATATATCTACTACTCCTCTAGTACTAGTAGACCCGGAAATATATACTAGAAGAGACCCGGTATACGCTAGTAGTAACCCGATATATACCGGAAGAACCCTAGGAGAACCCTAATTATTAGTTAAGGGTAGCCCTTAACTAATAACCTCCGTATCTATACGTACTACCTAAGGGTAAAATAACGGTAATATAGGCTATAGGCTAATAGGCGTACCCTATAGCTATATACTTAAGACGAAATAGAGGTTTAACGAGATATAGTTATAGATATAAGGAAGTTTTTCCCTATAGGGTTTCTTCTTATATAGTAGCTTAGACTAGAGGAGGCATAGGCCTATAGAGTACTACTCTACCTAGTTATATAATATTATTATTATTATTATTATTATACATTAAACGATAGAGTATACCGAGTATAACAACCTCTAATATATATACGTACATATAGCGTATAATATACGACGATACCGACGTATAGAGACGCTATATATATACACTCGAAGGCTCTTTAATAATATAAGTATAGACTATCTCTAATAAACGCCGATACGCCGACCCCCTTTTTATTAGTTATAGATAGCCCTTTACTAATAATTATAGCGGCCTTAGGTACCGACGTACCTTGGCTTCCACCGGGTATACCCCTAATACTAGTATGGTAGAAACGGCCATATAGCGGCATATCCTAGAATAATTAAACCCCTATCTAATAAACGACGAATAACTAAGGGCGTATAACGCTATAGATAATAGAGATAGAGGGGACCCTACCCGGGGAGACCCTCCCGGATAAGATTAACTACTAGATAGCACGTATAGAGGGGGAAGTCGAGAAGGGAGAAACGGCCCTTCTTAGTATCTTCTAGAACCTCGTCTAGAATATTAGAGAGCTTACCGTAGGAGTAAAACAGGCGCCGGAACTAGACCCGGAATCTAGACTAGATCGTATAGAGGCCAGCCTATAGAGGATCTAGGAGGGCCTTACCTAGGGAAAACGCCCTAGCACGTGGATATAGGTTACCGCACCTATAAGTAGAATAGCCATGTTAGCTAAAATACTAAGGGCATCTACGGACGGGGCATGTAGTATATAAGTCGCTATCTAGGATAAAGAAGTACTTATATAAGTCTAGTAAGCGTCCCTAAAGGATATTATAAATAAGATTAATAAATAGAAAGGGATATAGTTAAATATAGTAGCTGCTAAACTCATCCTAGAAGATATAGTACTAACTACTACTACTAACACGGCCTAGTAGACTATCTTACGCGACCCAAACGCGATTAACGATATCTTCCCTAGCGCGTCCGTCCACGTAACCACGTACCCGATATAGATATATACTATCTCTATCTAAGGACACGTTATCGGAGAAGACGATATTAAGTAAATAGAGCGATCTAACGAACCGAAGTACCCTAGGATTAAGATTATAAAGGCGTGGTAGAAGAACGTCTAAGGGATTAAGATAAAATTAAAAAAGTACTCTACTATAATAGTAGAGCTTAGGGACCCCGCTCTCGCCTATAGAATAACGTAGGAGGGCTTCCTAGCTAAAGGAGAGCTACTTACGGCGGAACTATAGAATAGAGCATAGGTAATAACGCAATGCTTTAACTATTAAGAATATAGGTATACTAGGTAGAGATACTCTTAGAAGACCGCCTATAGATAGTATAAATAGGGCTATAATACTAAGGAATACCCTTATAAGACGTAGAGCGACGAGACGCGAGATAGGGACACCGCTAAGTACTCTAACTACGACGGGAAACACCTATCCTAGTTAGTAATATATATGAAACGTAAGTAGGTCGTAGAATATATTAACGCGATAAAGACAAGAGAGACGAGATAGATATACCAAGCTATAAGGCCCTCGCTACCCTTGCTACCATCCCTAACTTTACTTATAAATCTAGTAACTACCCCCCGAAGGGGAGAGGACAACGCGTAATAGTATACTATATAGAGAAAGATAGGCCGACCCCGGGGTATACTTAAAGCCGCCACCGCGCGAGGATAATTACGCCTTAGCGCTACTAATATATAGACTCGAACTTTCCCTAGTATCTAATAAGGGTATAAGATACACTTATTATTATATAGGCGAACATATAATATAAACGAGAAAACCAAGCGACGCTCCTAGAAGAGATAGAAGCTATAATAATAGCTATCTAGAAACTATATAAACACTACTAAACTAATAAGCTAATAATATATCTAGGATACTATACTATCCACCCTACGGGCCCGGATAGGAGAGTTATATTTTATATATATAAGTTAATCCCGCTCTTAGAATGGTCTTATACTAAACGTAATAACCTCTAGATAATACTATATCTCTAGATAAGTATAGAGCCTCTCTATATCCATAACATCTATAATTAATAGCGATCGCTTACGCTAGATAATATACTCGAGGGCACCACGACGCTAGAATAACATATTCTCCTAGGCGACTTTAATCTCTACCATAGATAGTAGGGAGGCCTAGCCGTCGCGAGAGAAGAACTTAGAGTAAGGGAACTATATACACGGTACCATAACTTTCTATACCTCCTTATATCTATAGAGTAGATTACCTAGAGGAAATATAAATAGGACGAGGACGGGTCTACGCTCGACCTTACCCTCGCTACTAAGTATATTAGCCATAGAGTATAGTACTACCGCCCGAGCTAGATATAGACGGACTCCGACCACGAATATATAGAAACCATAATAGACGTCTCTACTCTTAACGAATAATATAGGAAATAGCTATAGAAGGATACTAATTAGGATAAATACCTAGAGGACCTAGAATCGGCGATTCTAGACCCCTCTATAGTCGACGTATCTAACGGCCTAGCCATAGATAAGGCCGTGTAAGTCCTCCTTTAAGTATACTAAGCTATAAGAGATAAACACGTGCTATACTAAATGTATAAACCCCTAGAAGCGAGGGGTATACCTTAAATACGAGAGTATAGAAGAGACGCCCGTAAACTATATATACGTATATACTATATCCGGACGACCGAGGCATGGGAAGAGTAGAAGGAAGTAGTGCGATATTATAATAGGGCCCTCCGTAATAAACGACGAAAATAATAGTATATAATTACTAATAAATACACACGGCAAGCCGTAGGGCTATAGCGTATAGTAAAGTAGGCTAAGGGTATAGACGCGCCGATACCGCCGCTACTAATACCTCCCCTAATATACTAAGAGAGAATATACTCTATAAGCCCGGAGAAGACAAAGATCTTACGTAAAGTTATGTTCCCCCTCCCGGAGCTAGTAGACCTATTAGACATTAATAATACTAAATACCTAGACGTAATTAATATCCCCTAAGAGGTTACCGAGGAGGATATACTTAACGCCGTTAAAGTACTCCCGAATAATAAGGTACCTAGACCGGATAGAATACTAAATAGATGCCTTAAACGCACTATACTAGCTACCCTACCGCTTATTAGTTATATATTTTAAGTATATATTAAGAACGGATACCACCTCTAAAGCTTCCGGGCCGTCTATACCGTTATACTCCCGAAACTAGAGAAGAACCCTAGCTCTCTAAAAGGATAGAGGCTAATCGCCCTTCTCTTCTATCTCGGGAAGATACTAAAGGCTACGATCACAAAGAAGATAAGCGCTATAGTATAGAAATATAACCTCCTCCTAGTAAACTAGAAGGCGAAGGCTAGAAGCTCCCTAATTACCGCTATCTAATATATCCTCGAAGTCATCTAGACCGTATAGAAGTAGGGATATATAGTAACGCTACTCTCCCTCGACATGGCCGGCGTATTCGATAAAGTAAACTACACGAGACTTATCTATAACTTACGGAAGAGGCGTATACCCGCGTAGATTACACGGTTTATATAGTCCTTTCTCGCCGAAAGAGTTACCTAGATATATATCCCTAGATATTAAAGTAAGTACGAGAAGACGGCTTGCGGTATCCTATAAGGAAGTACTATCTCCCCGATCCTCTTTCTCTTCTTTACTATAGACCTCCTCTAGGGAATATAATATATAGAGGTAGTAGGATACGTAGATAATATATACCTTCTAGCTATTAATAATAACACTAGCTAAATATATAGACGACTCGAATAAGACCACGGGAGATACATCTAATAGGTAAAGCGCTACGGAGTAAAGTTCGCCCCTAAAAAGTACTAACTCATGCACTTTATTAACCGCCATAGGAAATAGGCTACTAGGGAAGGCGAGTAACGCCCTAGAATAGACGCCTTTAACGAACCGCTAATATAAAGTATACGCGTACTCGGCGTTATAATTAATAATAAGCTTAAATAGGGACCATAGGTAGTATACGCCGTTTCTAGGGCCCTCTAGATAGAAGCCGCTATACGCCGGATTACGGCCTCTATATAGAGAACTACCTAGAATAAGGCACGCTAACTATATATCTCTATAGTACGACTAGCCTTTATATACGGACATAAGTACTAGTACACGGCCCTTATATAGGCTAGGTGAACGAAGCTCAAATCTATATAAAACCGTATACTCCGTCTTATCTCTAGTATATATAAAGCTACTACCATAGCGCTACTACGACGCGAGATAAATATGATAAGTATATAGGACTTCTACTAGATATAGAGGGTGGTATACTTTACTAAATAATAAGCATAGGAACGTATAGAAAATATAGAATATACCTTTACCGCGCTACGCGCGTAAGTTAGCGTATACTACTAAGTACTCTTATATATAGGCCGGACTTAACTACGGTATAAGTACCCGATAGAAATAGACTCGAACTAAGTAGTATAAGAGATTAAGAATAATCTAGATACCCTTCTAGACTAATAGAGCCTTTAAGAGCT
>NW_022985581.1:0-3475 GCF_010093815.1 Pseudovirgaria hyperparasitica
TACCTTATATAAACTTATTAGATATAGTAGAGGTTAAGTTTATAATAAATTAGTTAGTATAAGCTTCTTATAGAGTTTAATATCTAAATTATATATTATAAAGAATCCGAAAATAGAAGAGCTAATACCCTTAGCTAATAAGTAGAATATAAGTAAAAAGAACCTACTATAGAATAGACTATATTAGAAATTACTAAAGAAGAAAACCTTAAACTAATATAATATATTATAGTAATATAGAAAGAATTTATACTTAAGGACCCTAAGGGAAGAAGTATAATCCTAAGGGATAAGGCCTACTATTTTATTAAAGAATTCTATAAAGATCTAATATATAGATATTAAGGAGAAATAAAAACTTATAAAAGATTTAAGAGATATTATATAACTTATAAGGAAAGATAAGTTATTAAGGAAGTTATATAGAACTATATTCTATATAGTAAAAGCTAATCTAATAGATATAAACTATATAGAGAACTTTAACCGATTCCCCTACTATTACGTGCTTAAAAAATAATCTCTATAGACTTTATAATAGATCTACTACTCTTAAGAGAACTAGTTTTATAAGTATAGTATAATACTATACTAGTAGTAGTTAATAAACTCACGAAATATATCTACTTTATACTCTATTAAAAGAATATAGATATAGAAGAAATAGTCTACGTATTCCTATAAGTAGTTATAGTAAACTATAGTTTATCTAATAGTATTATATCTAATAGAAATAAACTCTTTATATTAAACTTTTAGAAAAGCCTAGTGCGATAGCTTAGAATAAACTACTAACTATTAATAGTCTACTATCTATAGATAGATAGATAAATAGAGATTCTAAATAGAATACTAGAATAATACCTCTAATACTATATTAATAAATAATAAGATAATTAGATAGAACTACTACTACTAGCTTAATTCGTCTATAATAGCGCGATAACCTTAATAACTAAAACCTTACCGTTCTATATAAACTACGGATTTAACCCTATAGCTAGCTATAATTATAAACTAGAATAATCTATACTAAAAGTAAAGATTAAGATAGAATAGCTATATAAGCTATACTTAGAGCTATAGACTAAACTTTCTTTTATAAATAAAAGAATAATAAAATATATAAATTAAAAGAGAATAAAGGGACTATCTCTAAGGGGGGGAGACCTAGTATTCCTTATATAAAAAAATATTAAGATATAATAACTAAATAGTAAACTAGACTTTAAAAAGATTAGACCTTTCCGAATAAAATAAAAAATTTTAGAAGTTAATTATAAACTATCTTTACCTTAGAATATAAGAATATACCTAGTATTTTATATCTTATTACTAGAACTAGTACTATATAATATAAAAATTAAAACTAATATTAAAGCTATAGATAAGGAATTTAAAGTTAAAAGGATCCTAGAATCTAGAATTAGTAATAAAATACTAGAATACCTAATTAAGTAGAAGGGCTATAGATATAAATTAAATACTTAGGAACCTAGGGAATATTTAACGAACTACTAGTAACTATTATAGAAGTTCTATTAAATAAACCTAGATTCGCCTAGTCCTCTATACTAAGCTAAGAATTATTAAAATCTAAGGGAGGATTTAGAGCCTCCTTAATAGTAACTCTCTATTATTATTTAAGTTACTTCTTCTTCTTCTTAACGTCTATTACTAATAGATTCTAATAAAGTATATTATTTTAATAACGCTCTAATAGCTTCTACTATTTCTCTAAGCGCTCTAGATACGTAAAGGCGGTCTAAGCGTTCTACTAAGCTTTTCGCTAAGTAGTAGCCGTATACTCTTTCTCTAACTTAAGATAAGTCTTTTTAGAATAAACCTTCTTATCTAGAAATATTACTTACTAGCTCTAATAAAAGGAAAGAGAACTTATAAGATAATTTACTTAAAGCCTTAATTCTATACTTACTTACTAAGCGACCCTAACGAACGCACTCTAAATACTTATTAGACTTTATAAATACCGCCCTATAAGTTAAACCATGTTTCTTATAGAATAAGTAAGGGAAAGGTATCTCGTTACCCTTATAATTAATTAAAATAGATAAAGTAACTCTCCGTTTCGCCGGATTAGATTTAGAAGACTTAACTAATTTTATAACTCTAGGTATAATAGAAGAAAAAGAGGAAGGGCTCCTTACTAAAGAAAATTAGAATAACCTTCTACTTATAAGTAACTATAGAAGTACTTCGGGACAAAGTACCTTAGAAGGGGTATTATATAATAAATTACTAGCTAGAGCTATAGAAGAATATATAGACTCTAGTATAAGTAGTATAAGAAATAGTATAATATATAGAAGAGGTACCTATAATATAATAGGTAACCTTAGATAATAATCTAAGGCCGAGATAGACACCTATAGAGAGAGCTAATTATAGGTACTTAGAATAGATATTCTAAGTAGCCCACCTAGTAATTAGAAATAGAATATTAGTATTCTAAGTAATATACTAAATACTTAAAATAAGTATTCTAATTAGAGGACCTTAGTAGAACTATATAGACCCTTTAGACCTAACCTCTAGAGATAGTTCTATAGTAATTAATTTAAACTTATACTAATATAATTACTACTTTACTTACCTACTAGCTAGTTACTATTTATACTCTATTAATACTTACTATAAACCTACTTATACCTCTTAGAGCCTTCTAAGTACCTTTACCTTTAGAAAAGCTAGAATACTCTATAAAATGGACTACTTTAGAGATAAGCCGCACTCTTATTAAGGAAGGTTTATTATACTTAGAAAGGGTAGCGAGGTTAACTTATCTAGATATACCTATCTTCTTTACTAACTTTCTCTTATAGAGTTTAGATATAAGTTACTTTATTATATCTATAGAAGGATTCTTAACGGAGACTCTAGTAATACTAGTAGTAATAGCGTGTGTCTATAGCTCTATTAATATATATTTAATCTTATAATAAAGATAACTAGATAAGAATAGAATAATAAAATAGTAGTCTTACTTATTAGTATAACTAACGTCTATATAATAGTAAGTTAACTCTATTATACTAATTATCTTAATCTATTTTAGGCTAGCTTCCTTCCTCTACTAAGCCTTATTATATATAATTATAGTATACCCTCTTTGTAAACTTAACCTCTACTATATCTAATAAGTTTATATAAGGTACTTCCTTATTAGAAATAGCTTAATATTAGTAATTGATATTACTAATATTATCTACTTATATATATAAATACTCTATACTCTTATAGAAGTTTCTAGAACCCTCTAGAAACTTCTAGAGGCCTTTAGAAACACGAACTTCTATAGAGTTCTATTAGGTTCTACTATAGAGTCTATAAGTTCTATAGAGTTCTACTCTACTCTATTCTATTCTAAGGAAACTACTAGAGCTATAGAATATATACGTACGTCTAGAGGTCTAGAAGATTCCTATTATTAATTAAGAGAAGGATCTAGAATGTA
>NW_022985581.1:3917-7605 GCF_010093815.1 Pseudovirgaria hyperparasitica
AGAACTAGGTGTTAACCTTCTTAGTCTAAGTCTAATTACTAAGAAAGGTTATACACTCTCCTTTAATAAGGAAAATGTAAGAATAGGGTTATTAGATAGTAGTATAGTTAGATGGAACAATGGGGTGTATTCTATTATAGAACGAATTACTACCGAACCCTTTCGGTAGGAATCCGAGAGTATATATATAAAGGGACGCCGATCTATCTAGTATATAACTATTTACCGCCCTTCACGTTACCTTCTAACCCTATTAGCTAAGGTACGTATAGGTCGGGTTCTACCTAAGGCTAAGTCCTAATAATTATCCCTTCCCTCTAGGAAGCTACCCTTAGTAACCTAGATTATTACCTATCTCTATATCCCTATCCTAAGTCTTATAAAACCTTAGTTATTCTCTACGCTTTGTCTTAGATACTTACTAATATTCGCCGATCTAAGATTTATATAAGCGTTTTCCTAATAAACTAGATTTTATCTATCTTAACTTCTTATATAGGTGAGATTACCTAATTAGGCCTAGCGTATCACATAATATAATTAGATAAGCCCAGATACTACCTATATTAAAATCTTTTCTTAGAAATATTCCTTTCTTTAAAAAACTTCTTAACTCTTTATAGAGTTTTTTAGATTATTAGGTATATTACCCGATCCTTATAGATATAGATTTATATAGATTTACTATAATTTAGTACGATTTACATAATTTACTAATTTTTATACCGTCCTTAGCTAGTAATAACATAATTCGTAATAATCTATATAAATTAATAATAATTATAATATGGTTTCCCGAAATCTCGACGCTCTAAAGTAATTAGTATAGAAATAGGCGCCTTTAAATAATCCCTATCTTATATACGTTACCGACATGTCGAAAGCCATTAATCTACCCCGACCTAGGCCGGGCTCTAATAATCTAGCTATATATTATTATAGTTATTACTTTCCGTCGTATATTACTCACGGCGGTACTAAATCTATAATATATAGTACTTATATAACTAAGAAGCGTTATTACTTATAGGTATTTAAGTAAGTTCGAAGAACTTTACATAGATTTACTTATATTAGTATAGATTACTACTAGGCCTCTAGTAACCCCTACTAATAAGGAGCGTAGTACTACTAATCGTAACGCCTTAGAGAAGGCTTTCTACGAGCTATATACCTAAGGTAAGGGTTACGCCTAGGAGTACGATTCTAATAAGATCCGTAAGGATTTATCGGAATCTACTATAGCTATTATTACCGCGATTACTAGGTAATATTATTTTTCTTAAATCGTTATAGATTCTTACTAATATATATTAATCTATATAATAGTGCTAAAATCTCTACCACTTCGGACTTCTTTCTATATACTAGCGATATTAAAATTCCTAGAAAAGGTTCTAGTAAAAAGGCTAAGGTTCCTTCCTCGCGCGTGCTAAAGAGCCGTAAATTTAGGGAAGATAGCTCTAATCTAGAAGTTTCTATACTAAAGGTATGTGGTTCTATACCGATTATTTAATCTTTTCGCTGATTTATATAATTCTTAGCGTGCCCGCGCCGGTCCGTCTCTCTCTATCCCGGGTTCCGCCGCTCCGTAGGTTTCTATAGAGAAGTTTATAGCTATAAGGCGCGCTATATAGAATTTATAGCGTCGGAACGAAAGGCTAGAGACTTATATTATAAAGCTCTATACTATGCTAAATAAGAACTAGCGGAAGGAATTAGATATAACCATTACGGTAATTAGTACTTCTACTTCTACTCTAACTTAATTAGTTTAGATCTATACTAATCGGTACTAATATATCTCTTTTATCTAGCGTTTTTAGTTTTTCGGTTTTAATTTTAAAGCGATCTTACTTCTTCTAGATAGATTAGTACGAGTTTATATAGGTCTATATAGATCTTTATATTTTCTTTTAGCTTTCTTAATTTTATCTTTCTTTAATAATAACTTCTTTAATCTCTTTAGTAATCTATACCAATCTATACCAATCAGCACCGAATTTCAATGTCCATTTCTCTTAGTAAATCATTTTTCTAAGTCTCTTTTTTAGTTAAATTTTTTAAAGTTCTAAGTTTAAACTTTCTAAGGAAGTTCCTTAATTCCTTAGAATGTTTTAAAGATCTATGTCTCTTTTACCTTCTTTCTTTTAGGCGGCCGTCCTCGGCGCCGAACTATACTAAAAAATATTAAATCGCTATACTTTAGTATAATTCTCTACGATTCCGCGGCTTCCTTTGCTAATCGCTACTTATATACTAATATTACTACTTTACTAATGTTTATTATAGGTTCCTAAGTATCTTTATTAGGATTATATTCTTTCTAACGAATTTTATATAGCCACGTGCTATCTTCGGCGCGTTACTAGCTAAGTATCTACTTAACTTTATAGATATCTATACCTTCTTACGTAACTACTTTATATAGTATCTATTCGGAATAATCCAGTAATAATAAGGCATAAAATGGCTCAAGAAGCATAATATAGAATATATTATATATCTTTAACGTAGGAGGGAGTTATAACTCGTACACCTGGTTATTAATTATACAAGTAATCTTATATAGACCTATTATCATATAGTTAAGCTTCTTCTTTAGCCTAATACTACGAATATTCTTACTATTTAGTAAAACTTTATCCCTAACATTAAAGATCATAGGTTTTCTACCCTTATTATAGTACGATTTACTATAATTCATAGTATCTTATAGTAACTTTATAACGCTTCTTTACGTTTAGAATAGTTCTATAGTAATTTCTATTACTTTAATGTTAGATTATTCTACTTTAAACTAAGTCCCTAAGAACTACGTATTATGGTTCTAACCGAAGTTTACTTTAAACGGACTTATATAGGTTAACGTATATCGGCTGTTATTATACGCGAATTCCGCGACATAGACTAACCTTACCTAGTTATCCTACTTATAGTTATAATATACGCGTAAATACGCCTCGACTATCTAATTCTACCGCTCTATCTACCTATCTATTTATAGATAGAACGTAGTACTAAGTTTCCGCTTAATTCCTAGCGTATAGTAGAAATCCGTCTAAAATTTAGACGTTATCTACAGACCTCTATCCAAAACTATACCATTCAGTATACTATAGAGCCGGACTACGTCACGGAGTAGTATATCTATAAGATCCGGTGCTTAGATCGTCTTCCTTATAGGGATATAGTATAATATCTTTATAAATCTATCTAGAACTACGAGTAAACTATTATAAATATACCTAGAATACTTACTTAGAGGTAGATCTATAATAAAATCCATTAATAATTCCTTCTATACTTCCTTTAGTATAGGTAATAGTCTTAATTCGCCATATGGTAAGTATCTATATACTTTTATATACTAGTAAACGTTACACGTTTTTATATAGTCTTTTATATATTTATAAAGACCTAGCTAGTTATACGTCCTTCGGATTAAATCGACCGTCCTTATAACGCTAAAGTACCCTACTAACGCGTAATCGTACTATTCCCTTAAAATATTAATTCGTAAGCCGCCTTCCGGTATATAGAGTCGGCCTTGGAAGTAGATCGCGTCTAATTATTATTCCTACCTTAATAACCACGGCGGATCTATAGCGCTTCCTTTTATACTTATGACTTTCTTTACTAATATATCGGAATTCTAGGTAGATTTAATTAAGTCTTCGAGGGTTTT
>NW_022985581.1:8895-11658 GCF_010093815.1 Pseudovirgaria hyperparasitica
GTAATAGATAACGATTCTTCTTAGTTACTATATTTAGTATCTAATAGTTAATATATAGACGTAAACTTCTGTCTTTCTTCTTCACGAAGAGAATAGATACGCCGACTAATAATATACTACGACGTATCTAGCCTCTTTTAAGGTATTCTTTAATATATTTACGAAGAACTTTAAGTTCTAGTCTCGAAAGTAGGTAAAGTAGACTATAAGGGACGTCTACTCCCTCTTCGAGCTCGATCTTTAGCTTATATAGCCCGTGATTAGGGAGAAGTAACGCATCTCCTACTAAAAACACATCCGTATACTATGAATATACGTTAGATAGTGTATCTTCGCCCTAATTATTACTATTATCCTTATCTTTATTAATAATCGATAAGAACGTAAGATAGATTAGTAACGATTAGGTCCGTACGGCGAGGTTCTATATCTCCTTACTAATAGTTACGACTTACTAGTATAATTTACTACGGTATTATTAGAATATTAATATCTCCTTCTAAAAATCAAGGATAGGGTTTAGACGTCTAAGCTAAGGCATCCCTAGAATTATATTCTATTAGCTAATATTAGCCACGATAAATTTATTAGACATCTACTATTTTATTATCTTTAAGTTATGAACTTCGTAATTCGTTATAGCTTTACCTAAAGTTCTAACTTTATATCTATTAACTATAATAGTTTAGCTAACTTTACTAAGATTATATAATAATCTATACTCCTTTACGAGAATTAACGAAATATAGTTATCTTCTATACTAGTATCTATAAGGGCCTATATAGTTTTATTACTATTTACTATAGATAACGATACTTTTAGTAATATTAGGTCTTTACTCGCCGGAAGGCGCTACGGCTCCTTCTAAGTATATATAATTTAGCTAAGAACGCGGTTAGGTCTCGTGTACTAGCCTATTCTTTTTTCGGATTCTTATAGTTAGACAAAATATATTCTATTTCTCTATACTTATAGTAACGAAGTGCGCTATAATCCTACTATTTTACGATAGGCGTTATATTTAAGTCTATGCCTTATTCTTTTCCGCGTTAAGAAGTACCGCCTTAATTATTTCGGTGTCCTCTTAACGCGTTTCTACCTCGATTTACGCTCTTCTAGCGCTAATCGCGGTAAGGTTACTCTTAATCGAACGTATTCGATCGACCTCGTTTCTAACCCGTATAGGGTTCGTCGGTTTTACCTAGAGAGCCGCGTTCCTTAAGGATACGGTAGTATTTATTAGCTTTCTTCTCTAATTTATATAGATAGTTAAAACTTAATAATACTATTTCTAGTCTTTCGCGGATTAACGGAAGTAGTACTTTACGAAACTAGAATATATAAATATTTTTCTATAGCGTAGGGATATTATCCTATAGGTTTTAGAGGTATTATAGTAGTTAAGTAGGTGTCTAGTTCGGTCGTTATACTACGCTTCTTAACTTAGATAGTACCTTTCTTTTACGTTCTCCATTCGTTCCGAGGGTGTTTAGTATAAATATAGCTAAATATTCCTAGGTTATCGTAGATAGTAGCTGTACTTCCTTCTATCTATTCTATTAATCGCGGGATTATAAGCCTAGGTATCGTTCTCTAAACGAAATACGTTATACTTTAGTAGAAAAGAGTAGAGAGTTATCGAGGAAGTACTTTTCGTAGTCTCTCTTCTAGTCTTTCTACTCCTTTTAGTTCTTCTCTATAAATATAGTCGGGTCTTTAGGTTTTGGTATATCTAGGGAAGGAGTAGAGTAAATCGGTAATGAAGCGGCCGGGTATACGGTGGATTATCGCAACTCTAATAGTAGATAAACTAATTCCGCCTAAATTAGTATAGGAAGTCGTCCACCTACTATTGTTTAGCGTAGTTCTTTAAGAGACTCCTTAAGTTCTTAT
The DNA here is from genome assembly GCF_010093815.1 of Pseudovirgaria hyperparasitica. Classification (NCBI taxonomy): domain Eukaryota; kingdom Fungi; phylum Ascomycota; class Dothideomycetes; order Acrospermales; family Acrospermaceae; genus Pseudovirgaria; species Pseudovirgaria hyperparasitica. Next base: position 10,790 of record NW_022985581.1, read on the forward strand.
CTCTTTATAAGGAGTTTCGCGCGTTCTATCTATTCTTTAAGGGTTTAAATCTCTCGAGCCTAATTCGCGACGTATTCCTAAAGTTCGACGATAGTTTATTATAATACCTTACGTGGCTCCGCCACGACTTATTATCCGGCTTTATATTATTAGAAGTTACTCGGCGTATCTACTATTTCTTCGTCTAAAAGCTCTATGATTTAGTCTAATATTTCTACTTCTTAGTTAGAAACGGCTAGGATTAATACTAATTATAGAGGATCCCTATTATTTAATATAGTATTACTTATCCCTATAGTAGATCGTGTCGACCTTCTCGGTTCTAGTTAGACTATCTTAACTATAGTACTATATAGGGAGTAATTCGAATATAAGAATAGGGTTATTAGATAGTAGTATAGTTAGATAGAATAATAGGGTATATTCTATTATAGAACGAATTACTACCGAACCCTTTCGGTAGAAATCCGAGAGTATATATATAAAGGGACGCCGATCTATCTAGTACGTGACTATTTACCGCCCTTCACGTCACCTCCTAACCCTATTAGCTAAGATACGTGTAGGTCAGGTCCTACCTAAGGCTAAGTCCTAATAGAAAATTACTTTATTTATACCCCTAGTAGAAAATTACTAGCTAAGGGTATATATAAGTAGGGGGTATCTACTTTTAGTACTATAAGCTCTAATAATATACCTCTAGAGTATATTAATAATAAAATATTATCTACTCTAGATATAGAAGAAGAATTAGAAGATATAGACTTTATTTCTAATAAGTCTAATTCTAAAGAATCTAATTCTATAGAGTCTAATTCTATAGAGTCTAATTCTATAGAGTCTAATTCTATAGAGTCTAATTCTAGAGA
>NW_022985581.1:13706-25167 GCF_010093815.1 Pseudovirgaria hyperparasitica
CTTTCCTTACGTTCATGGGCCTCTATGGGTATTAATTATTAGGCTTAGCTATTAAAGAATTAATTAAGAGTATTATATAGACCCGTTCTATTATAAAAGAGAACTAATAAGAAGTCGTGCGTTTAAAGAGAACTCATAATACCTAGGAGAGATACTTATAAGTTCGTCGCGACTACTATACTAGGAACATAGCTATTTATAAAAGGGACACACGTAGTAATAGCTTACTATAATTTTAGAGGTCGTACCCGGACTACGAACTTATAGAGGGAGATTAGGACTCTAAAACTAGCTTAGGGGAAGTATATAGCGTGTCTAATAAGGTAGTCTAGACTTACTAGATCGAAGCCATGAGTCCGGAAAACAGGGAGTCCGGAGTCGCTAGGGGCTAGCCTCTTAAAAGTAGCCGTAAAAAGTATATATATACTAACACGGGTAATAGCGCGACTCGAAAATATCTTAGGGGAATAGAATATAAAATAGGGCTAGATGAAGTAGTAAAGAAGAGTTTAAAAACGATAAATATAACCTGTTTAGTACTACTATAGCTGTTATTTATAAACACGGCTACACGAGTATACTACTTTAGGAACGCCTTACACGAAGATAATAATATAAGTAGAATACCGTGAACCTTATATCGATAAAGACGATAGTAATAGTTCACCTTATAAAGGAATTAGTTAACATAGAGAAGGGATAATAGGTGTTATAGGTAGACGCATTAGGCTAACCTTTAGTTAAGGTAATCCCTTAACTAATAACCTTACCCCTAGCGTCTCTACTAGCATATCTACTACTAGTAATAGTGCGATAGGAGCTTAAAATAACGACCTAGTAACTCGTAGAGAGATACTTAACTTCTTTGTAGTATTTGCGCGATAAGGAAGGATAGTATCTCTATCTACCCTAGCCCCCGAGCGCTTTAAAGAAATAAATATTACGGCCTTCCTTCGGAAGTACGAGAATATATATATAAACTACGAAGTTCCGCCTAATAAGAAGATAACCTCCCTACCGTCATACTACGAGAACTATCTCCGTCCTACTATTAAAGAAATAAGTAGGTTTTAGAAATAGTAGTAGGCCACACTACGTAAAGAATTATTAAAGGAATTCTCTCTATTTAACTCTACCCTCGAGGAAGGTACTATCCACTTTATCCGAAAATACGTGGAAATGGTTAAAGTAGATCTATCCTACTCTCTCTCTATGTACTACTCCCGGTATCGTGTTATCACGGAGAAACTTACGGCTAAAGGAAGTCTAAGCTCGTATTCGCGAATAGAGCTCTTCCTAGAAGGGCTGCCTAATAGTCTTAAGGCTCGGGCTATAGAGAAATGTTAACTTACGATAGAAGTATATAGTTACGACTAGGTAATTATCTATGGCTTTATATTACGAAAGGCTAGAGTACTTAAGGAACTAGCTCGTATTAATAAGTACTTAGCCGCATAAGAGCTAGCCATAGCCATATACTATAAATTAAAGATAGGGAGTAAGAAGACCGGCTTAGAAGAGTAGTTATATGAAGAAAGAAGAACTAATAAATTTAACTACCTCTCTCTAGTCGTAGTACACGTCACGCTAGAATCGGATAAGTTTAACGAGATAGTAGAGAGATTTAGTAAACTAGACCTTACGTTAATTAAGATAAAGTCCTACTTTACCTCTAATCCCTTATTTCTATCCCTTAAGAAGTACGAACCTAAGCTACTTTCGGCTATTATTAACTAGTAGGCGCGAAGGCTAAATCTTTTAGTACATCCCTAAGTATAAGACATGCCTATAGAACTAACGTAAGTTTATCCATAGAATTATATATAGAATAGAGAATACGTCTCTACCCGAGACTCCTAAGAAGACGTTATAGCCTAGGCTAGGCCTTAAAGACTAATCGTGTATATTACGTACGGAGAAGATTACCTAATATATAGATATCCGGAGATAGTAGGATACATTAGAGATAGATTACTAAATATTAACGGGGTACGAGTATTCTAAGGGCGTTTCGGGGCGAATAGAGAAGAAATCCTATTACTACCCTCCTTAGTAGAGCTATAAGCTACTCTATAAGCTATCCGGAACTACGTAGTAACGGTTTAAAACGGCCTAAGCTAGTACGGAGGAGGAGTAAAGGTTTCTACGTCCGTAGTAAATATTAACGCTTCATAGGGAGTGCTAGTATATAGTATTAGTATAAAACCTACGAAGGGTCCCTACTAGGCCTTAATAGATAGCGATTTAGAAGAAGAAGTTACGTCGCCCGAGAGTAAGAAAGATAGATATATAGAATTCTATAAACGCTTTAACGTAGCTAGTAATAGATATATCCGTAAGGAGATAGCCCTAGAAGAGCCCGCTATACTCGTAATATCTAGAAGGGGGATTACGAAGAGTACACCTAATTATACTAAGGAAAGAAAGATCGCCCGTCTCTACGGAATACGTAAAAAGTAGTATATAAGGATTATTAAGGAATAGAAGGACGGCGAGAAGAGTAGTAACTAGGGAACGTCTAAATAAGAGCCAACGGCGCTAGAGGATAAGATAGATAAAGGGGATAGCCTAAATCCTAGTTAAAAGGTATATATCTAAGGCGTTAAGCTTAATAACTATCTACACGAAGGATAGCGGCTAAGTATAGAAGCTAGCGAAGCATGGCTAGTGCGCGTTCTAGGGATAACCATGAATATTACTATTAGCGAACTATTAAGCCTTAATAGCGACTTATATCGTACGGTATTCGAGAAGGGCGCCCCCGACTTTATAGCTAGAGAGATCTATAAGACTTAAGAAGAGAGAGCTAAGAAGAAAGGAAGAAACGACCATGCCATGGCTCCTAAGATAAATAAACTTAATATATTAGTACCCCTCTATGCTACGGGGATAGCTATTATATAATAAGATATTAATTAGCTTAAGGAAGGGATAGTAAGGCTGGTAGCCGAGTATCTAAGGTACCCTATAGAAGTTAGTTCTAAAAGGGCGACTAGTATAGTACTATTCGATAGTGGCGCATAGGTAAATAGCATTCGACTAGATGCTACGAGGCGTCTTAGGCTAGCGATATCTTCGCTTCTACTATATATAAAGAACTCGAGTTTAGTTAGTACTACTTAGTATAGTACTCTATTTATAGGAATAGTATAGTAATACCCTATCTATATAGGTCGGATTATTACGGCTACTTTAATATTTATATATAGCGAACTTAATTATAACCTTATCCTAGGGGAGCCATATACTAGATAGGCCTTACTTACGGTATAGAGGTTAGCCTCTAGGTAAGTACTCTTAATAGTCTACTCTATATATAGATAAGAATATATAACCTTCAAAACTAGTCCGGACAAGTATATTCTAGTCTTAGAGAAGGAGGGTAACTCCATAGCTAGAGACTAACTATATAGCGGAGTATGTCGCCGGAAGCCGGAGTTAAGCCGGATTATTAGTTAAGGGCTACCCTTAACTAATAATCCGCACTAAATAGAGTCCGGTAAACATACTAATAAAGGGGATAGGCTATATTTTTATACAGATATAGAAATAAGTTATATAGAGTTACTTTCCGAGAAAATCCGGCCTAAAAATATTACTCGGTTATCGAGAAAAGATAACTTAGCCACCCTAGTTATAGCGGTAAGGTACGCTACCTTTATATATAAATAAGGCACGATAATAGAACGGCTTATAGTAGGCTCTACCGGCCTCTAAAGACGGTATTCATCCGGGGTATTAAAGGGATTTAGTATAGCTACTATATATAAAAGAAAGGGAGTTAAAGTACACCCCGTGGATAACTCCGAAGCCTACTAAAAGGTTCCTAGAAATCTATTAGGGTATCTAGACTAGCGTAAACGAGTAATCGCACGGTAGGTACTTCTTCTAGCTATCTACCTAGGCCTTAACGCGTTTAATAGGCTAATAGAGCCTCGAAGGGTAACTATCCCGCTAGGAACACGTCTAACGCCTCTATATATAAGTTAGCTAAAGATTAGAATAGAGCTACGTCCTACGGAACTTAAGTTACTATATACGATCTTATTATATCGCGAGGAAGCACTAGTATAGGAATTCTTATACCTTAGTAAATTTAATAAAGAGGTGGCATCTCCGCAGGAGATCCGAACGGTAGAACATAAGGTATAGTAGGCTAAGAACTTTAATATTCCTAGAGCCCTTTATAGAAAGGTACTTACGATCCTAAAAGAGCGTCTTAATAGCGGAAGGCTCGAGCCCTATAGTAGTCCTTATTAAAACGCCTATTTTCTCGTGGAAAAGAAGAAGAAAGCTAATAAGGAACGAGATTATAGGTTAATTAATTCGGCGATAGAAATTAACCGAGTTACTATTCGTAATACGGCTACGCCGCCCTTATATAAAGAGTTCTCGGAGTACTTTACGGGGATAGCCGTCTTAATATTTACCGACTTCTTCTTAGAATATAATTAGATTCTATTAGTAGAGTATTACTAAGACTTAACGGGGTTTATAACGCCCCTAGAATTACTATACGGGATAATATTATCTTAAGGGGCTACTAATTTAGTAGCTTAGTTCGTTAGAATTATATTAACTATTATATAAGAACATATCCCGGAGAGGGCTCTACTATTCCTAGATAACTTAGGCATTAAAGGACCTATAATAAAATATAACTCTAAGGAGGCCCTGCCTAGAATTTATAGGTATATCCTAGAACATTTAATTAACGTGGATAAGGTTCTCGCGGATATAGAGCGCGCCGGATACGCCCTAAGTAGTAAGAAGACTTAGTGGTATATTAAAGCCGCTAACGTTATAGAATACGTCTACGATATTAAAGGGAGGCGACCGAGTAATAAAAAGGTTACTACTATTAGGGACTGGAAACCCTATAAAAACATGATAAATGTACGAGCCTTCCTTGGCGTTTATATATATTTCCGGATATAGATCCCCGGGTACGCTATTATCGCATTGCCGCTATTTATACTATTAAAGAATAAATCGGCCTAGTAGTAGATAGCTAAGGAGTAGACCTCGATGGACGCGCTAAAGATAGCTCTAACTACTACTCCCGTACTAATAACGTTACGGTACGGGATAGATATAGAAGATATAATTCTAGTAGTAGACTCTAGTAACGTTAGGTAGGGAGCTACGTTAATATAGGAGAACGAGAATTATAAATATTAGCTATCGCGGTATAATAGAGAAATATAGTTAAAAGCTAAGAGAAACTACGATACCGTGAAGCTAGAGTACTAAGCCCTCCTCCACGCGTTATAGAAGTTCTAGTAATATCTCTATAGCACGTACTTTATTATAGAAATAGATATAAATACTCTAGTCGCTTAAATCAACCGTACCGTAACTAACTTACTAGGGGCGCTCGTTACTAGGTGGCTCGCGTGGATTTAGCTATAGAACTTTATAGTTAGGCACGTACCTAGGAAGCGTAATATAGTCGCCGACGGTATCTTACGGATATATAAAGAAGAAGAACCACTAGACGTCTCTATCTTTAACCTAGACGAGTTTATGGACATGGCTCTATATATAGACGTGCTAGAGATGTCGTTAATTAAGCCTATTAGCGGAAGAGATTACATAATAGAGATACTTAACTATACCGCCATTAAGTCTCCCTTAATAGATAAATATAGTAATAAATAGTAGAGGATTACGAAGTACCTTACTATACTTAAGAGGCTAACCGACCTAACCGACCGAGCGTATAAGGCCTTTATAACTAACTACCTAAAGTTCCTTATATATAACCGAATACTCTAGTGGAGAGGAGATAGGCATCGCTAATATATACGAGTAATTAAGGATCCGAATACTAGGGCGCGTATAATTACCGCCACTCACAATAAGATAGATTATAGAGGTAGCGAAGGAACCCTCGGAAGGATTAAAGATAAGTATTAGTAGGTAGATATACATAGAGACGTACGATAGCACGTAAAAACCTATAACGAATATTAATAACGAAGTAAACTCCTTAGAGGTCTTAATAAAGGGCTCTACTACGTTATAACGCCTATTCTTTAGTAAAGAATATACTTAGACGTAATAACGCTACTACCTTCTATAGGGTATAGTAAAGTAGTATCTATATAAGAATAGCTAAGCGGATAGACTAAGGCGGAGGCATATACGGCGGCCACGTCCATAGTCGTCATAAAGTTCCTCTTTAAGAACGTGATCTATAGATATAGAATTATTTCTAAAATCATCTATAACGGTAGTAGAGAAAATATAGGTACCATAGAGGAGCTCCTCTAACTCTATAGAATTTATTAGAAGGTTACGTCTATATATAATCCCCGAGTAAATAGAATTATTAAGAGAAGTTTTATACTACTCGCTAATACTCTTACAAAGATAACTAATAGCGGATTTAAGAACTAGCCCGGCCACCTCTATACGGTCGTCTAGGTAGATAGAATAACGATACGTACTAGTATAGGGTATAGTACCGTATACCTCGTGCTCGGCTATAAACCAATCATATCTATCGAAGTCGAATTTGAGTCGCTCCGAATGCTCCCTTAGAATAAGATATGATTAATATCCGACTTACTCGCTCTTCGAGCTAGATAACTTAAGAGAAGATCTAAGGATCTTAAGGAGGCCTATACCTATACGACACGAACGCGTAAGGAATCGAGAGAGGCATAGAATAACAACTATTACCTTCGTTAAGAGTCGTTACTAGTTAATATAATTATCCTTCTATACGACTCGTAGCGATAGAAGGATATAGAGCGGAAGCTAAGGTAGCATTAGAGGGGTCATATAGAATCTAGTCCGTGTTTAATTATACTTATAAGCTCGCGGAGCTTAATAGAGCCATGCTTAGAGGGACGTTTCCTAGCCATAGGTTAAAGAAATATTTTATAAGAAATATAAGTAACGAGAGTCACGACGAGCCCTCGCGACCACCGATTAGAAGAATTACTAAGGAAAATAAGGAGAGTAGTAATAAGGAAAACTATTATAAATAACTCATGGAACACCTCGATAACGCCACACGAACCCGGGTAGAAGTGGTAATTCCTACTCCGTAAGACTTTAATAGAGAAGAATATTTACGTTTCCCTAGAATTAATATCTCCTTCTAGGGGATAGAAGTTTTTTTAAGGAGGGAAGGGATACTTATAAAAGTAGTCTTATAATAATAAACTCTATTATCGAAAAAGGACGATGAACTCTATTATTAAAAGAGGATAATAAACCCTATTATTACTATAAAATAATAAAACTTATTATTAAAGTAAGTAATGCTCGAAAGAAGATATAATGGCGTTTACGCAAATTCCATCTACCATATATTAAAGCCGGTCGTGTAATCGAAGCCTACCTATCGAAGGCCTATTTTGTTACTATAGAACGGGCCCCGTTAGAAACTAATAAGGAAGAAAAGAAGGAGAAGGTATAGGAGAAAAAGATACTTATAGGAAGTCTTATAAGGATAAGAATATACCCGGTATCTATTAATTTATAGATTCCGCTATATACCCGGTAGATACATTCATTCATAGATTTCCTATATACCTAGTATATATTCATTCATAGATTCGACACGTATACGGGCCTATAGCCGTTAGTAAGGATCATTTATAAAAATTACTATATACCCGGCATTCGAGGAGGCATAAAAAGAGAACTTAAGATAGTATATAACTCTTCCCTCTTATACCTCTCTATACCTCCTTAATTAATAAAACCTCCTCCTCCACTTCCGCCTCACTTAACTACCTCTCCTTAGAACATAACTCGCCAATAGAACCGATAATAATAATAGCCCCGCCGAAAAAGAAAACGCCTACCCGTAAAGAGTTATAAGATCGTTAAGTACTAATAAGATAGACGCGGTCCTAGTTAAGAGTCGTAAGTACTAAAGTAGGGCTATTAACGGCTATCGTGGTATTAAGGCCATCTACTACTCTGTACGGATAGACTATAGAAGCTACGGAAGTAAATGAGTCTACTATTAACCGAATTATCGCTATCTAGGACCCGTAAGAGCGATAGGACTATATTCTAGATACGTTTAATAATCTCCTTCATATTACTAGCCTTATAGAATAGCTCTTAAGTAGTATAGTTAACCTCTTCTAGGAAGTAGGAGCCGTAATAGGGTATAGTAAGGTAAAGATTAACTCCTCTATTCCGAAAGAAGTCCACGAGATAATTTATTATAGAAGAGATACTAACTCCCGTATCCTAAAAGCTAAAAATGCGATCCTATAAAACTAGCAAAAAGACCTCCCTAATAATAACGGCTAGTTACTCTAATCCGCCCTTAGATAGCTCTAGTAAATATAGAACTTTATAGAAAAGCTAGTAGCGCTCTTATAAATACGGATATAGGCGAGAGTAAGGAACTAGTTAAACGCATCTCTATAGTCCTAAATTAGCTAGGGATAGAAGGGAAGGGGAATTAAGGTATATCTTTAGAGCTCTAATATTAATACCGCCCTAGCTAGTAATAGTAACGAGGACGGTCTATCTCTCTAGTAACTCTTGAACTACCCTAGCCGATAAAATAAACTAACGTTCTATAATAAGACGGGACTTATTATCCCCGCTAGGTAATAGTTATAGATAAGTAGAATGGTTTATAGGCCCGTCGAATACTATCTATAAATTAAAGAGATAAGTATATCGCCTCCGCCTTAGACCTTACCGTCGCTAAAACTAGCGTAGGTAACGCCCGCGGTAAAGTCCCCTCTATAAAGTACGCCTCCTAGTTTAGTAGTACGTTATCTCTTCGAAGCTAGTCGTCCGTTCGAAGTAAGTATTCCTCCTACTACTACTAGTATACGTCCCTTACCGGGCTATACGAGAACCTCTTTAGTATCTATTATAGCTATACCGATAAAACCCACTCGTAGACGTGCCTTATCTACCGGCCCTTAGTAATTACTAGGGGCGCCTACACGATAATCCCCGGTTATTCTTAGTTTATACTCTAAGATAATAGTATTAGTCGAGGAAGAGGACGAGCCTAAGAAGTATTAATACGCGCCTTTAGTAACGAAGACTTTTAAGGTAGCTATATTATTAAAGAAGAATTTCACGAGCATTAAGGGAATGGCTCTACTAGTGCGCTAGAAAGCGTAGATAGGTAACATGGCTATTCCGTATAAAGTCTACTATAAGTATTACTAAGACGTAGCTAGAAAGAATAATATACTCGTTAGCGTGTCCTACTTAAACCTAGTAGCGAGACTTAAAATAGTATATAAGTTTAGAGATAACGTGGGGGCCCTTAAAGTTTATAAGGACCGCTATACCTGGTTCGCGAAGTACACGCGGCCACCTTATCCGATAGAGGCATTAGATATCTATTATTACTAGGCCCTAGAGACCCCGAAGTAAGTTATTAATATTAAAACTATCCTTACTAGTATCGTATTTATGATTTAGAAGGAGGACGGTAGAATAGGTAGATAACTCTTCGACGAGTAGAAACGTACTAGAAGTATTAATATTAAAGGGCTCTTCGAGCTACTTAAAAAGACGACCTCTATACTTAATAAGAGTATTCTAGAACTCGCGAGGGATGAATTTAATATATATAAGTACTACTAGCGCATGTTTAATAAGAAATCGAACTACGGCTAGCTACGAACTATATACTACTCCTATATCTAATAGTTTATTAGGTAATATCTACTTTACTAGCTTACCTATATTGCTCTTCGGCCCGATCTTAACTACTATCTAATCTCGTACCCGTACTATGTGAAGTCCTAGAATAGGGGCGATAAGACAGGTTTTAAGCATCTCGATAACGCTATTAATCGAATTCTCGATCCTAGCGATAGACACGGGTTTAATATAATCTAGGGGAGTATTAGTCTCGACGATAAATAAAGTAACGACTATACTATAATTATTCCCCGCTCCTATAAGTTCTTAAATAAATAGTAGTCGAAGGCCAAGCTCCGCGAGGGGGTTAATTAAAATAGTATAATCACGGCTATTAACGATAAGATCTATAATACGGACGATAAGAAACGATTTAGTCCCTTTGTCCCGGTCCCCTACTAGTCCCTTAAAGTATATATCTCTAGCCTACTAATAATATACGGTGCCTAGGGTCCCGTAAAGGGTGGAAGACGTATAATACTTCTATAGTATATCGCGATTAGCCCTAATCATATAATAATAGAAGTGCCTGAAATAGGCATATAGGAATAACTCGCAGTAGCTTATAGGAATTTAACTCTAGGACCCACATCTCTATCGGGATTTTCTAATAAATATAGCGCGATTCCTTTTGCCTTCCTAGCTATAGTTTAACTCCCGAGTTTTAACGCCATTAGTAACGCATTAGTCGGCTATAAAAGATAGAATAGCTAGAAGGTAAAAGAAGAGGTAGCTACGTAGCTTAACGCAAGTCCTTAATAACTTAAAGCTAAGGTAGACGCCTAGTTTAAGGAGGGCTCGAGGGTATTCGTAGAGACCTTTAAGAAAATAGTAAGATAGGAAAGACTAGTCTATAGGGATAGGTCGTTCTAGAAGGAATTTAACGAGGCGCGCGCCGCTAAGCGGCTAATTAATTTTAAGAAATTCGAGTCTAACGCGGGCCTAGATAATATCGAAGAGAACTTCTATAGATAGGAGAGGCCTAATAAACTATCCGATAAGGAGGAATCTAACCTCTCTAAGATAAGCGATACGATTCTTTAGAAGCTAGCTCGCGACCTCGAGTACTAAGATTAGGCGCCTAAAAACCTACCTAATTATTAGTTAAGGGCTACCCTTAACTAATAATCTGGGCTAAGGTTTACCCGCGCCGAGAGCTTTACTAGGGGCGCATTTCATTTATATTAAGGTCTTTCTTTTAGGCGTTCTTCACACGGTTTCTTACACGGTTACTATACTACTAAGAGTAGTAGTTCTATAGGCCGGGGAGGTATATATAGAAGGCCGCTCCTACAGCCCTATATATATGTGTCCCTAGCTCGATTACATGGCTTTATTATATATTTAAGGAGGGCGTTTTCCTTGGTCATTCTGCTCGGCGCTTCCCCCATTACTAATATTCGACTATTCGACCTTTCCTTACGTTCATGGGCCTCTATAGGTATTGATTATTAGGCTTAGCTATTAAAGAATTAATTAAGAGTATTATATAGACCCGTCCTATCATAAAAGAGAACTAATAAGAAGTCGTACGTTTAAAGAGAACTTATAATACCTAGGAGAGATACTTATAAGTTCGTCGCGACTACTATACTAGAAACACAGCCATTTATAAAAGGGATACACGTGGCGATAGCTCACTATAATACTCTATAAGGATATATCTAGAGTCTCTAAATTAGAAGTATCTAATTTAGGAGAAATAAAGGAATTCCTAGGAATAGAGATTATAAGAGATAGAAAACGAAAATCTCTTATTATTTCCCAAAAGAGCTTTATTAATAAGATTATATCTAAATATAATAAAGCT
>NW_022985581.1:26367-110670 GCF_010093815.1 Pseudovirgaria hyperparasitica
ATAGTCTATTACGGCTAGATCCTATTATATAACTCTATTTAGATATATATTCCTTATATAAGGAATATTATATATCTATTTATACCTGCCCTTTTTACACTCTTAATAGAGTCTCTATATTTAGTAAACTTTAAAGTTCTATATCTAGCGATAGTATAGAAGAGTTATAGTAACGAGTATATTAAGGTTACTAAAGAGGTTTCTTACCCTAGAACTCGTACTTCACGCTATTCTTAAAGGTAATTATAATAACCTTATTCTTTATATTAGTAAGTAAGTAGATCTTATCTATAACTATATAGACTCTCTTCTAGCTAATAATTAACTAGTTATTAATAGTAAGAGTCCTCTACTATTTCTTCCTTATACTAAGACTATATACTATCTAGTAAGTATTAAAGGCCTAGTTATTAGTACTAAGTCTTATACTAATTAAGTTATTAATTATACTCTTATATATCTTATATTTAAACGTATATCGCGGAATAGTAATAAGTTTATCTACTACCTTATTCTTTCTATTAATATATAATCTCTAGAATATATAGATCTTATATATCTTCTCTTTATCTTCTATAATCTTATTCTATTTACTATCTATAGAATCTACTAGAGAAGAAGTAGAAGAAGAAGAAGAAGATAGAGATAAAGAGATAGATAGAGGAGTAGATATAGACTCCGGAGGCGCTGAAATATTAATAATATATAGTTTTTTTAGCGCCGCGGTACGTTTACGAGCTTATTTCTTTATTATTACCCTTATAGTAGTAGCCTCTACTAATTTAGTAGTAGATTTATACTAATAAGAAGGAGAAGAAGAAGGAGAAGGTTTAACTAACATGTCTATTATAAACTAAATACTTTAAGTAGATTTTTTTAATCTAGAGAAGGGTATATAGATAAAAAAATATATAGAGACTTAATACTAAGTATATTAACTAATATTTAATAGTATATATATATTTAGACCTTATATAGCGGTAAGTATATAATAAAATACTAGAATATATCCGTCTCACGTAAATTTGGGTAGGAGAGACATAGCGCAATATCCGAATGCCAAGAGAGTCAGGTTCTAGGCAAACGACGAATAGTATTGGATACTCGGGGTTTTGGGATGCGCCAGCTACCAGCGCAGTTGTACCATAAGCAGCTGGCATGGCACTTTTGTAGATTGAGCGCCAGAGACAACTATTCAAGATAGCGATGTTATTAGAACCTCCTGAGTCTGTTATAGTATGCTTGTTGTCTGTCGTGCAGGTAATAATATCTGTAGCCTTATTACCAAGCTAGGCGGACTTTTTGCACAGGCCCGGCCAGGTTCCTGCCTGAGGCCAGTACAACCTGGGAATCAGCCAGTTGTGTGTACATCATCGCGTCCCTGGCGATTACGCTTCTCACCATCTCTCCCCAACACCATCTCTCTTCCACCACACTTCTTTCATCGCCATCTACGCCTTCGACACATTCCTTCCACCCACGCCTTTACCGAATTCCGTCTCTCTGTCTTCTTGCTACCGCCTCGCCCCATAAGGTAGCCTGCGAGTTCTGCGTGCCTCCCGTCACGAGCTCCAAGCTCTATTCGCTTCGGCGTCCTTCTATCACTACTACCTTTCGCACCCTCCTTCGCACAACGAGACATGGCTGCTGTACTCAGCCCTAGCTCACATCGAAACTCTGGTAGCTACGTCAATATGGGTAGCTTGTCTTCAGCTGCCGGCCTCGTCGGCTTCCTCTCCGAGCATGACGCCGCACTCAGGTCTTTCGCTCTACAAAAGCTGAACGAAGAGATCGATCTGCTCTGGCCTGAGGTCGCAGGCTCTGTCGGCCAGATTGAAGCTTTGTATGAAGACGAGTCGTTTCCAGAACGTGAGCTAGCTGCTCTTGTCGCGGCGAAGGTGTACTATCATCTTCAAGAATACAATGAAAGTATGGTCTTTGCTCTAGGGTCCGGCAAGCTCTTCAACTTCAACTACCCAGGCGAATTTGAAGAACGTATATTAGGTGTGTATTTCTCTCAGCCTGCTGATGCAGTCGATGATTAACGCAAGCCAGCAAAATGTCTTGATACGTACATCGCCCTATCAGCCATGCACAATCCACCCGCTCCGGCGAGCCGAGTCAGCGACCCTCCACCTCAACTCACAACCCATTTCCCAGCCAATACGAGTGGAGGTGCGAGCACTGCGGCCAGCATGACTTCCCCCACCACACCATTTTCCCAGTCGACTCTTCCATCGAAATCCTTGCTCTCGCGACAGGACTCAAGCACCTTTGATGCTTCGCAGCCAGGGGGTGGTAACGCAGGAGTTGCTGGTGCGCATCCCTCTCCTTTAATACTTCAGCGTAGCGTGCAAAAGAACCTTCAAGCCATCATCAAGAGGATATTTGAGAGCTGCTACCAAGATGGTGACTACAAGCAAGTTGTCGGGATTGCCATCGAGGCACGCAACCTAAACGTACTACGCGAAGCTATTTTGCGCGCCAGTCAAGATGAGAAGAGAAGTAAGAAGGTTCAAGGAGGACCGAGTAAGAGTGCGGAGCTGATGGAGTATGTGCTGGATATCTGCATGAACGTAGTCCAGGAGCGTGGGATTCGAACGGAAATCCTCCGCCTGATCCTGGACCTCTTGAACGAAATCCAGAATCTGGATTACTTCTCAATCGCCAAGTGTGTCGTTTACCTTAATGAGCATTCGATGGCTTCCACCCTCCTGCAGTCACTAGTCAAGAATGGAGATGCACGATCGTTGGCCATCGCTTACCAAATCTCGTTCGATCTGTATGACAATGGGACCCAGGAATTCTTGGCCAATGTGATGGAAGGTCTGCCGGATACAGGAGATAAAGACGAGAAAGTCATGGGAACCGCGAACGGCAGTATTCCTGAGCTAGCCCCTGAGCCGAAGGAGACAGATGGTCTTCTTGCTGGCCAAGAAAGTAATGGAGATGCGCCTTCCACTTCTACAATCGCTAATCGACCTAAAGAAGATATACTTTCTGCAGAGAAGAAGAAAGCTTTCTCGTCAATACGATATATTCTACGTGGCACCAAGAGCATCGAGCTCAATCTCGAGTTCCTCTACAGGAATAATCATGCGGACAAAAACGTTCTCAACAAGGTCCGTGATAGTCTCGAAGCACGGAACTCAATCTTTCACACCGGTGTCACCTTTTCAAACGCCTTTATGCATGCTGGAACTACAAACGACAGCTTTTTCAGAGATAACTTGGAGTGGTTAGGCAAGGCCGTCAACTGGTCGAAGTTCACGGCCACAGCTGCATTGGGGGTGATACACAGAGGCAATATCACCCAAGGACTAAAACTTTTAGATCCATACCTGCCAAAGGAGACCAGTGTCGCAGGCTCCTCGTACAGCCAGGGCGGCTCTTTGTATGCCCTTGGCCTGATATACAGCAACCACGGTACCCACGTCTTAGAATACCTCAAGCAGCAATTCGAAAAGGCATCAGAAGAGGTCGTCCAACATGGAGGTGCCCTTGGGCTGGGTGTTGCTGGCATGGCGACTGGAAATACGTCCATACTCGAGGCATTGACGAACGCACTTCACACAGACTCCGCGATCAGTGGAGAAGCTGTGGGTCTGTCTATGGGTCTTGTCATGCTAGGTACAGGCAATATTAAGGCGCTTGAAGATATGATCAGTTATGCACACGACACCCAGCACGAAAAGATCGTCCGAGGGTTGGCTCTCGGAATGGCCTTGATCATGTACGGCAGACAAGAAGCTGCCGATGAGCTCGTGAATGGTCTGTTGGACGAGCCAGACCCGACTCTAAGGTATGGTGGCATCATGACCATCGCACTAGCATATGCCGGTACAGGAAGCAATAAAGCTGTGAGGAAGCTGTTGCACGTTGCCGTGAGCGATGTCAGTGATGATGTCCGCAGAGTGGCAGTGATGAGCTTGGGTTTCGTTCTCTTCCGCAAGCCCGGCAGCGTCCCAAGGATGGTGGAGCTCCTCGCTGAGTCGTACAACCCTCACGTACGTTACGGTGCAACAATGGCACTTGGGATTGCGTGTGCTGGAACTGGTTTGGACGAAGCCATTGATCTCCTCGAACCTATGATGAAAGATTCAACGGATTTTGTGAGACAAGGTGCATTGATCTCCTTGTCAATGATTATGATACAGCAGAACGAGGCAATGAATCCAAAGGTTGCCACAATCCGAAAGACCTTGACCAAGATCATAGGAGACCGTCACGAAGACGCAATGGCCAAATTTGGCTGCGCTTTGGCACTCGGTATAATCGATGCTGGGGGCAGAAACTGCACAATCGGGCTTCAGACTCAGACCGGCAATCTCAACATGACTGCTATCGTCGGAATGGCTGTCTTCACCCAGTACTGGTACTGGTTCCCGTTGACGCACTTCATCTCCTTGAGTTTCACTCCTACAGCCATCATTGGTCTTGACCAAGACATGGATATTCCTCAGTTCAAATTCCATAGCGCGACGCGTCCAAGCATGTTTGACTACCCACCCGAGGCTGAAGTGAAGGCAGAAGAAGCGCCCGAGAAAGTGAAGACGGCAGTACTGTCGACTACTGCACAAGCCAAGCGGAGGAAGATGGTGAAGGAGAAGGAAGAGAAGAAGAAGAGACGTGAGAGCATGGATGTTGATCCGGCGCCAACAACACCCAAGGCATCTGCAGAGGACGACAAGATGAACATTGACGACGAGCCGAAGAGTAAAGACGACAAGGCTGATGGTGAAAAAGAGATCACACCGGCAGTGGAGTCCGCCAAGAAGAGGATAGAAAAGGAAAAGGTCGGGTACGAGCTGGGCAACATGTCTCGTGTACTTCCGGCTCAGGTGAAGTACATTAGCTTTCCTGAGCAGAGGTACCAGCCTGTCAAACCTGTAAGTCCTCATATATATATGTGAAATGATCTATATGTTACTAATTCGGGCGTAGCCTTCTGGCGGAGTCGTACTCCTCACAGACACCCAACCATCGGAGCCCAAGTCACTGTTAGAGCTCAGGGTCAAGAAGATGACGGCAGCACCAGCGCCGGGAGCTCCAGGCCAAGCACAGACGGATCGCGCTGCAGCAGATCCGTTCTCGACACCCGTGCGTGGTGCTGAAGGCCGAAGCGGTGCCGCAGAAGCTGCCGGTGTCCTGACGGCAGAGGATGAGGACGACGAGGACGAGGACGAGGAAGGTGTCGAGGCAGAGGTACCAGGGGATTTTACCTACATCACAGACGGGGAAGATGAAGATGACGACGACGAGTCGTCATAGAAGAAGAAGAAGAAGAAAACAAGAAGCAGAAACAGACTCGGTCCTTTTCTTGTAACCATAGAAATCTCGCCCCCTGGTTTTTTTTTCTGAAACCGGTACACATGGCATCGCTTACCTTGTTGACAGCATATGTCGTTCTTGTCTCTTCTGCATGATTGCGGCGTCGTGTGTCTGTGCATGCATGATGTTGGCTGGACAGGCAGGGCAGGGCAGGGCAGTGGTGGCTCTGCACCCGGGACCCGGGACCCGGGACCCGGGGATCTGGCATAGTGAATCGTCCAATTAGTAGTAGACTGTGACTGTAATATAATCCCATCAAGTTTATCATTATATATATATGTCGAGGATTCCGTTTCGACCACAATTGAATTGGTCCTTCTGTACGAGCATGACAAACAGCATCATGTTGTACCTGGCTGGCAGAAGAGCCACGGCCTGATGATCACTTGGCATGGTACAACATATGGATAAGGGAGTTGCGTTTATTCATGATTTGTCTATTGTGCAAACACACACACACACAGGCACCAGTCAAGTTTCTTTATCGATCGATGTATTATTTACTCTGATCTACGGACAAGACATTAATCATTAGGTCGTTGTAGGCCAATAACATGGAAGTCGGTCCCACACGTCTTGCAATCATCCATAATTACCGCCCTTCTTCTCACGCTCCCAGTCCTGCAACCAAGACTTGACAAAGGACCTTTCATAGGATTGGGCCTTCTTCACCGGTTTAGGGGGCAAGTCAGCCGTGGTCTCGTTCTTGAACAGCCCGTTCTCGTCCCAGTGGTGCACAGCGAGGCCAGCAATGACCACGAACGGCTGTTCAATGGTGTTTTGCCTGGGAGGAGCCACGTCGGCGTGCGGCGTGGCCTGCTTCCATGGGTCGGCTTCTCCGTCGATGATGGCGAGACGGGGGTATGAAATGTTGAAGCCGCCAAATTTGTTGATGGCCTCGACGTCGGACGGCTCCGTAATGTTGAAGGCGTACTTGCAGATGAGCGATGAGTATGGAATATCTATCAGGCGGGAGATGAGGGGTAGTTGAGTGGCGGGCACGCCACTTCCAGTCTGGAGGTAGCCCCACTGGGTGCAGTATTGATATGGCCAAAGGCGCCACTCATCGTGAATGCTGTCTTGCTCGTAGAATGTGACATTGTAGTTGCCAAAGCACGCGTCTTGGGATCTGCCTGACTTCGTGCAGGAATCGACACGAGTGAGCTTCGTGTAGCCAATGTAGTTTAGCATGGCAGTGGTCAGATTGCCCGGGTTGTATCCAGTGCTGTTGATTGTTTGTTCGACAGTCGATCGGAGAGACTCGGTCTCGGGGTATAGAACATTCTTGGACGTGATATTGTTGCAATACTTGAAGAATTCATCGTCCGAGACTTTCGGGTCCCAATTGAGACTCTGCCAGTTAGTAACGCCAGCGCTCAGTGCATTGGCGAAATCATCGTCGTGGGTAATGTTAGCCATGTAAAACGTCTTCTTCAACTGAGAGATTGCACTGGAATCTTTCTTCAACAGGACAGTGTCGACGACAGCAGTCAACTCCTGTGTTGCCAAAACGCAATCCTTTGGACCGTAGTTTCTCTGGGCCTCATAGTACTGCCAGAAGTCGAAAATGGCCTCAGTCACACCGGACGAGCTGATAGCGCCCCAGAACAGGTCTGGGTATGTCACACGGAGGAAAGCGACGAAAGCGCCGGCATACGAGCCTCCATACAAGATCCATGGGTTTTTGGGAGCAGTCAGATCGAGATGCTCGAGTCCAGGAAACTTGATATTCCGGGCGAAGAAAGCAGTGTCGGCCATGGCCTGTTCATGGGTTAACCATCGGAGATTTTCAGTCGAGAAGTCCTCGGTGGGAATGCTGGTTCCATAGTACCGGTGCTCAAGCACGACAGCAATACCGTTATTAGCTTGCGCCAACTGAGCAATCAAGCCCTTTTGAAGGAAGGGCAAACGGCCAACACCGCTGGTCTCTCCTGAAGCCAGGACAAAGATTGGGCCGCCCTCTTTGTAGTGAGAGGCATCGAACCAGTACCGGTTGGGGAAGACGCCATCCGAGTGAGGCTCGTACGCGGTGATGTTATGGAAGTGGTCAATTGGAATAGAAATCGTATGCTCCGGGTACAGGTCCGTAGGTTTGACAGCCTCGCGCTTCGCGAGAGCTGTGCCAGACTTCTCAGCAGGTCAGCATCTGTTTGTGCCGCTGGAGAGGTTTCTGGATTCCTACCTTGAGTAGATCACCAATCGAGACACCGGCCTGCTGCCATGCAGCGACAGCGTTGAGGAGCAACAGTAAAGCAGCTACAGGACGGAAAGCCATGACTGGAGTAGGAGACGAGCACCGGTAATGGCGGCAGGAGGGCAAACGGTTCTCTTTAGTCCAAAGAGGGTCTCAAGCTACCAGGCCGCGGGCAACATGGAGCACCATGATACGGCATCATGGTGCATCACATATCATGGTGTATCCATGCGAATGAGCGGGGCGGCATGGGGAGCAATAGCAACATTCCTATCTCGGCAGATTGACAAGGGCGGAAGAGCGGCTGCGATGAAGCCACAGCCGGCTTGTCGCCATGATGCGAGTGTGTTAGTGTTGTTGAAGTTTGGTTGTTGAGTAATTAACTAGTATCGATGGCAGATCGTGCTCCGAGTTGATATTCATTTGAGAATTTGACGGCATCACAGACACCGGGCCGGGATCGCATGGTGATCAAAGCTCAAAGCTCGATGTGGTGATGGAGGGGGAGCAACGAGCTATCGACAGGATTGGAAGGTGCTCGTTCCGACGGGATAACCTCCTGCACGCGATCATATAGAATTTCGTTATTAAAAGCTTAAGAGTGTCTGCTGCTGAGGCGTAATCGTGTGTATTGTTGTGTGCATTAACGTATATATATACACAGAGGGATATGTGTATATTACATAATTAATTAATAATACCCGCTATATTCTTCCTCCCGTCATGTCCGAGTACGAGGGAGCCGTGCACGAGGCACAAATTCACCGCATCCGGCCTAGCGTTCTATACTTGGACCCTGGACAGCGGGATCTAAACAGCACCGCAGCTGTCAATACCGGCGATCATTCAAGCGTGCACGTGCAGTACTATCATTAATTACAACTACGACAGATACAACATGCAATGTCATATATGTACATAGTATGCTAAATGAATGTGCATATCCTATCATCACTCTCTGATAACAACTCATCTCCACCCGTGCCAGAACCTCCACCATCCCTTCTCTTGTCCGTCACCCTCTCGTCTGCTCTTCCGTGCCACCCTGAAGAAATACACCGGCACACCAGCCACCATGAAGCCCACAACAATCAATGTCTTGAACGGCTCCGCAAAGACCGCTCTGCTGAGCAAGAACAAGCTGACGCAGCAGAAGATGATTGGTGTTGTGATCCACGTCTTGTACGGCCGTTCCAACTTTGGCTCTCGCACACGGAGGACAATCAGTCCTAGCACCGTGAAAAAGTAGAATATATACCCTGCCACTCCGTAAAACGTCGTCAGCGCCTCAAACTCGCCTACCACCACATATACTGCTGCAAGGACTGTGTTGAGCAGCATTGCGTTGACTGGAGTGAAGAAAAGTCCTGCCTCGTCCGCCATCAGTCGCGCCACTATGCCTTTCGACCTCAATGTCCGCGACGATCCAAGACGGACCACCGTTCGCGATCCGACCCCAATCTTCCCAAATATCGAGGGGAGAAATCCTTCTTGGCCAGCTGCATAAGCTAAGCGGCCACTTGTAAAGCAGTTTGCATTGAGCGCCCCGAAACAGCTACCCGCAACTATCAATGCTAGGAAGAACGCGCCGACCGGACCAAACACTTTTGCCCCAAATGTGACTGCCACAGTGTTGCTCGATTCGATCACGTCCATCGGGAGAACGAAGAAGTACGCCACATTGGCTAGGATGTAGGACACGATGACGATTGGTATAGATGTATGGATAACGCGAGGAAGGTCCCTATGCGGGTTAACCATTTCACCCGTAACGTAGTTGACCTGCGCCGAGTTAGTTAAGAATGAGGAATCAGAAGAGTGGCAGAACTTGCATTATCCCATCCATCGAACGCCCACAGACCTGCGTATATAGCAACTGCCCAGTTCGAGACATCCTTGTTTGTACCTTCGAACCATCCGTGAGTCTTCCATTCGTCGCTAGGCTCTCCTTTCCATGTGAATCCCGTTGCCGCAACCACAATCCCAATCACAGTAACTCCGAGTAATGCGACGAACTTGAAAAACATGAACACGTCTGCGGACCGTGTGCCGAGCTTCGTAGAGACACAATTCAACGCTGTGACCAAGACCAACGCTCCCAGAGCAATACCCTTGCTGATCCATATGCTGGTCGCCATGGCGTCTGGCCCAATGACAGCTCTTACGATATACTCCCCAAATATTATAGCAACAATAGCGGCAGACCCTGGTTTGAGAACACATATGGCGCACCATGTGAATTCGAAGCCTGCGAGTTCGCCAAAGATTTTTGAAAGATATACCTGTGCGCCTCCGTTCAACGGAATAGCACCTCCCAGCTCAGCATAGCTGGCAGCTCCCGTCCAGGTAAGAAGCCCTGCAATGACCCATACAATGAGCGACGCACCGGGTGATCCCGCGTTCTTGTTCACCTGAGCTGGCGACGAGAATATCCCGGAACCAACGATGATCCCAATCACCAGTGACAGGCCATTCAAGTAGGTCAGGGTCTTGTTCTTCTCCAAAGAACCTCCGTTCAGGTTGTGTGTAGGGTCTAGTGACGTGGACGAGGGCGCGCCGAGTGCTGTATAGCCAACGGCTGTACTCGAGAGAGGAAAGAGGTTTGCGGAGAAGTCAAATGTTGAATTGACCGAGTACGATCGGTTGCGCGCCGCCGCTGGATTCCGTTCGGAGAGTGGATCTTCTTCGTCGAAGGAGAGCTTTCGTGAAGAGGCTATTCCCGACGCTGACGACTCTATTGAGCTGCGCGCAGAGTGTTCCGAGGACGCGAGAGATGCTAGCTCGAGGGAGTCTCGCGGCAAGTATTGAATGCGCGGCATCGTACAGTCGTAAGTGTCGTTATGCTACCGAATAATGAAAGACGTTACAGCCATTGTCTACAGCTATACCACAGGCGGATTTGCAACGAGTCTGGCTGCGTAGATAGGAGGCAGCTAAAACAGCTTGGTGTGTTTATGAATGATGAACTGATAGGGAAAGGACGTTCCAAGGTTCCAAGGTTAGACTAGACTGGTTCAGGACTAGACTGTGTTTCTAACTTACCAGCCAACTACCTTCATGTTTTCTTCATATTCAGTTTGTTTAGACATATCACCTATGATACCACACATTGACACAAATGGAAATTCCATGAATCTTTATAAATTTCATTGCGACAGCTACCGAGTGTCTACATCAACTTTGTCGCGTCAATCGTCTACCCAGATGCAGGCGTCCTTCGATACTCGATTTTCCAGGGCGATGACCCTGGATGAACGCCGAGTAGTGCCACCACGTGTGAAGATCATATACTAATCCTCGCTGTAGGGATATGAGGCCTAGAGAGCCAAAGATGGTGCACTACGTTGGGAGAAGGGTGGAATCTGTTCAGCATGTTAGCCATGTGTCAGACAGCACATCGCTCCAACGGTTGATCCGTAGGAATCGTACCTCCAACAGCAATGCCAAATTCGAATACAGGAACGCGTTTGAGGCCTGATTACCGTACTATAGTTATGGTCAAATTTATCAGCCGCCATGTGAGCAGAGCATTGTGATCTTATATGCATATAGGCTAAACTCTGCTCGCTGTTGGCTCCAGGGCCTCCCGGGTAGATCCAAGTCACAGTGCCATAGTGAGGCGTCTGCAGGTTTGGAAAATAGCTACGAAAGTCTATGCTGTCGCCGTCGTCACCACCTTCGTCGGTGTCAAGCCACTGCTGAGTTCCACGAAAGTACAAGTCTTTGCCACCGAGAGTCTCACGGTATACCTCTGAGTAGTCTTCCTCATCCGAGTCTAAGCAGGTTATCAAGTCATACTGAAGCTTGTGTGCCTTGGCGGCTTCGTAGAGTGCCATATCTACTCCTTTGAGCATATCCGGAAGCAGAGAATGCATTTTGTCGTTTGTGTGGGGGTAGGCGTGTGAACATACCACTCCGAGCTTACCACCTGCAGTCATGAAATCGGGACATCCAAGCAGATCTGCGAGCGATAAGTAGAGTGGAAGCTGCGTTGCGTCCATGGCTGTCGAACTGCCAGTTAAGAGTCCAGGACGCTGAGCAAGGTACAGATTGTAAGTTAGTGTAACGCGATGACCAGACTTTACTTCTTCGACCTCATGCTCGCAGTCACTGTAGAATGCAGCCCATTTGATGGTAGGCTCATCTTGATCACCTTGAGACCAGTCGAAGCGGACAGTCTCACCCTCGTGGCGAACAAGAAGGTCACCTCCTATATACAGCATTAGCAGGACTCGTGATATACTACTATTGGCTGCGCCACCTTGAAAATGCATTGGTAAAGCCACCACTAAACTTCCCACCTGACCATTACTCCTGGGCGTGTCGACGTGTGCCTTGAAGTGACCAGATGGACCGCTGTAGACGTTGAGCTTGTACAGCTCTGCGCGGACACCGCGATGTAGCTCAACCGATGGCAGTAAGAGCTGGTTGATGATTTCCACAATACCAAGGCCATGTGGGTCGAAGTCTGTCAAGAATTGACTCGTGTCAAGCTTGGTAGCCTTGCGGTACGTTTCGTCGATCACATCGCGGCCCTGATAGCCGAAGCTAGCAGGCTCAGTTGCTGAAATCAGTTGTTGGAATAGTGACGATTGCTCGCCAGTTGGGAACAGCAGAGCTTTGCCGCAACCCTCGAGACGAATGCAGATCGGGGGAGAGGAGCGCACATGATCGGCTTGTACGTTGCTTTCTTTGGTTTCGATGTCCGGGTTGTCTTCCTTGTGCTTGTTCTCTTGTCTTCCATCTGAAGCATCGGAAGCAGAGGTAGTGACTGGGATAGACCCGCCACATGCAAACATGGCACTTTTCGAAACAGCAGAGAATGTTCCAGCGAAGTTCTCGATCAACTGCTCGCTTGCCGGGTCAGCAGTAGTCGGTACTCCTTGGGTGGCCATGGTAGAGTGAAACTGAGTTGACTGTCGCTTTGGTGGTAAGAGGGAAATGGACTGGAGAAAGTGGTGATAACACTGTTAGGGAGAGGCGTACGGGAGAAAGATAGCGTTATATATACCAGGTAGCTGGGTAGTTGCCGTGTTCTTTCATGCCAGGCAACCATGTGACTTGCATCGCGAAGCGCGTCATGTCACATTCTTCGGAGAGGCACGGTCGTTTCTGCCTAGTCTGTACACCCAACATGGCCTGGACGAGATCCTGGAGATCAATCGCAGACTTCGCCAAATAGCGTGACAACTTGACAAGCTAAGGAAACCTGCCTCAGTCATTGGAATAGTTCAACAGGGTATCCGAGAGGCCCTACAAGCGATGCGACATCTGAAAATATTGATGGTACCCTTAGACAACAGACATATTCAAATTTCGAAGCGACGTTGAGGACAGGAATAAGAAATTGCCAAGAAAAGTACTAGACTTGACGATCCTAAACACCGACAATCTGCTGCGAAAGTCGAAATGCTCGCCATTGTGAAATGCCGACCGGGTATAAGTATAAATTGAAAGAGCCTGTGGCGACTGAGGAGACAAGATCCATTTCGGATATTTAGTACACAGTCAACGTGCATATAGCATCGTTCTCCATGACTTCAAAGATCAATCCTGGAAAACCGTAGAGCGTCGTTCGCCCAACTCCAGACCCCTCAGAACCTTCCATGTCTGATATTGAGGTCTCATTCATCACCCTTCTTCGACTGCTCGAGACCCCTTCTTCAAACCCGCCTAGTAACTCACAGCTGCTTCCAGGACTATCGCCCCAGCCTCGATTGATGGCCATCCCCCGTTGCATCAGCGCTTCCTCCTCGGGGTCAACGTAGAAACTTTTGAAGACTTGTTGCAGACGGTTCGAGGTATTTGAGAAGCTTAGCTCGGAGGTCAGGGGCTCCTCCCCTTTCTTCAAAGGTATGTGATCTATCGTCCATCGGCTGCGACGATGTCTATTGAACTGGTACGATCCGGGTATGTTGCCATGAAATATAATTTTCGTAGCAGTGAGTTGAGCAGCAGGTGGAGGTTCTTCATCAGAGCTTGTCATATCCCAACCACGATCTCTCCCATCTTGAGGTGACGGTGGGGGCTTATGTACGGCTTCAGATATCAGTATGT
This sequence comes from Pseudovirgaria hyperparasitica, assembly GCF_010093815.1. Classification (NCBI taxonomy): domain Eukaryota; kingdom Fungi; phylum Ascomycota; class Dothideomycetes; order Acrospermales; family Acrospermaceae; genus Pseudovirgaria; species Pseudovirgaria hyperparasitica. Next base: position 39,950 of record NW_022985581.1, read on the forward strand.
CGAACCCGTGTGAGTAGTAGTTATAGAAATGCTCGGAAGATGCTTCGCCGCTGTCAGGCCCCAGAGTTTCCGGGTCATCCTCCCAATCTGAAGAGTCATCATCTTCAGATTGCAGTGCAGACGAGTCAGCAGATACAGATAGTTGGCCGTGTCGCCCTGACAGGCCTGTGGATCTGTCTGATGCTTGACTATTTGTTCGTTCTTTGTGAATCGATAGTCTCCTATCACTCTTCCAGTGAATAGCATCGGGAGATCCCAGGTCCATAATGAGGTCCTGTGGGGTAGTCTCTCCAAGGATAATCTCGACAGGATGCCCTGACCGTCGCAGTAGATCCACTCTGCCAGGACCACGTACTTTAGCCAGCTCTATTTCTTCTGAACCCTCATCCTTAGTCTTCCCGCCGATCACATGCAATCGAGGCGGAGCCGGTGCTGTGAATAGTGTCTGCCTTGTTGATGGCCAGTCCTCGCCATTGAATAGAACCATAGAAGTTGCCGGTGATGCTGCCGACGACGACAGCAGCGGAATAAACTCTTTGTTTGGCGAGTAGGCCGAATCTCTGACTGGAAATGAGAACGCGATCCCGGGGTATGAAAGTACGTATTCTCCAGAAGCATGCGGCTCTTCAGACCTTGCTGGCGGTGTATACTCCCCGCCAAAGGTCGGTCCTAAAAGCTTGTCGTAGACATGTCGAAAAGTTGGACCTTTTGAGGGCAATAGGGCGGTCGAGTTGAGAGAAGAAGTATCGGTAATCTTCACGATCTCAACATCCTTGTACACAAGTCTAGTCTTCCAGAAGTCGTACACCTCTATCAGTCGCAGCCTTTGTTCCTTCCCATCAAACCTCAGGCGCATGCCATTCTTGGGTAGATTTATGGTGATGGGTTCGGCGATAGGGTTGTGGTGATCGAAGTAGATCTCGAAAGAAGGAAAGTTCGGAGGCGACGCCTTTATATGAGCAAGAATCTCATGGATAGTCGAGCCAAGTGCTATTTGGTCTTTAGTACGATATATCATATGTTATACACTCTAGAGGAGTAGCTACCGAAAGGACCGATGTAACGGTTTGGGACCACATGCATCGTGGTCGGACTCTTCGACGCCTCCATCACATATCAACTGGTAGGAGCTGTGTCGTTGTTTTAGGTTTGAGGTTTACGGCGCGGCAAGGGTTGTACGAAGCATTTAGATAGAATGAAAGCGGATAGTCACTGCCAAGTTGACGAGAGCGGTGTTTGACATGAAACATAATGAAGTCGCATTGTCTCAGCCGGCAATGCGGTCACCTGGTGTGAATGCTGATGGAGCTCAAAGCTCGAAACGCGGCGTCAAGAGCGGGAGGGGCAAGCGGACTCTCGGACTTAAGCGGCACCTCTCCATATGATGGAGCCTGCTCCCTAGCGACCAACAAGCTCATACCCAAATCGGGGTCGGGCCTGAGACCGGGACGTGCTAGTAGCTAATAAGGGTTTGTTATGTAAACACCCCAGTCTGTTTACTACTCAGTCCTTGTCATCTACATATTGTTAATCCTAAGTTAGACCACTACCACCACCACTACCACCTCCTCCTCCTCCACCGTGCTTCCATTTGCTTCGGCCCATAAAGCATAATGGTTGCACCACCGCGACCAGGCATGCCTGGAAAGAAATACAGTTCTATGCGCCCTCCCAGTTTCCGTCCTACCAACTCGCGCTCTCAATCCAGCACACCCGCTCCCACAGGTCGCGCATCTCCCGCAGATTCAATCGCCTCGACAGGTGCGTCTCGAACGCGATCGCCAGCAATAGCTGGAACAAAGCGTAAAGAGAGGGAGTTTGAAAATGATGCGGCGATCGAGACCAATATCAATGTGGTCGTGCGCTGTCGCGGACGCAGCGATCGAGAAGTCAAGGAAAACAGTGGTGTTGTTGTCTCCGCAAATGGCATCAAGGGGAACAGTCTGGTACTATCAATGGGGCCCAGCGCTCTCAGCAACAAGACCTACCACTTTGACAAGGTCTTCTCGCATGCAGCCGATCAATGTACGATATATGACGAAGTAGTGGCGCCTATATTGGACGAAGTAAGCTCGTATAGACTCTCAATGATGCCTGATTGATGATTAATAATCTGTGTCAGGTTTTAGAAGGCTTCAATTGTACAATTTTCGCGTATGGACAGACTGGTACAGGCAAAACATACACCATGTCCGGAGACATCTCAACCATCCTGCCGCTTCCCGACTCTGCTGGTATCATTCCTCGTGTTCTATACTCTCTGTTCGCGAAACTCGATGGGGGAGACCATGAGAACGCCGTCAAATGTTCGTTCATTGAACTGTACAACGAGGAACTCCGAGACCTTCTTTCGGTAGAAGAAGGTTCAAAGCTGAAGATATACGAAGACAACTCACGGAAAAGCCATCATGGGACCCTAGTTCAGGGCATGGAAGAGACGTACATCAAATCCGCTGCTGAGGGTATTCAGCGCCTACAGAGCGGAAGTCATAAGCGACAGGTGGCTGCAACCAAATGCAACGATCTGAGCTCAAGAAGTCACACTATATTCACCATCACGGTTCTCATCAAGCGGCCTTCGGATACAGGCGGAGAGGACTATCTTTGTACCGGTAAACTAAATCTGGTTGATCTTGCAGGCAGCGAGAATATACAACGCAGTGGCGCTGAGAACAAGCGTGCTACGGAAGCTGGTCTCATCAACAAGAGTCTCCTAACGCTCGGCCGTGTGATTAACGCGTTGGTCGAGAAGGGCTCGCATATACCTTACCGTGAGTCGAAGTTGACCCGTCTCTTGCAAGATTCTCTTGGAGGTCGTACGAAGACCTGCATCATCGCAACACTTTCACCCGCCAAAAGCAATTTAGAAGAAACAATATCTACTCTCGACTATGCCTTTAGAGCTAAGAACATCCGAAACAAGCCTCAGCATAACCAAACTATATCAAAATGGACAATGCTAAAAGATTACACTTCGGAGATTGAGAAGCTGAAGAGCGAATTAATAGCAGCGCGGCAGAGGAATGGAGTATATCTCACTCCTGAATCATACGAGGCACTCACTACGGAAAACGAGTCTCGAAGATTATTAAGCGAGGAACAAAGAGACAAGATCGAAACTGTGGAATCACATTTGCGGAACAAAGTCCAGGAGCTCTTCTCTCTGATAACTAACTTTAATACCCTAAAAAGAGATAATGATGCGACCCGGTTGCACCTCGAAGAAACAAAGGGGATTCTAGAAAAGACTGATATCGTTCTGGCCCACACTCGTCAAAGTTTGGCGGAGGAGAACCTGCTCCGGAAAGCACATCAAAAGACTGAGGAGGAACTAGCGAACATTGGACAAAATATGATTTCAACGCTTGGGAAGACAACGTCAGATCTCGGTGGCCTGCACGCAAAGCTAAGACGACGATCTGCTCTACAGTCTCAGAATCGCGACAACTGGACTTCAACACAAGCTCGAGTCGGAGATAAGACCAGGATGGTTGAAGAAAGATTGAGCGAGTTTCAGTCGCAGCAAGAAATTTTACTCTCCGATCTCTCGACAAGAATGCAGGGGTTTGTCGAACAGGAACTGCAAAAACTCGAATCCTCGAAAGCTTTCATGCAGGAGAAAATGCTTCGCTTTCAGGCTTCCGAGAAAGAGGTCAACGAGCAGACTGCGAAGTCAAAGGACGAACTCAACGGGGTTTTGCAAGAGATCAAATTGCTTCGTGAAGACGTCAAGCAGAAAGTTGGAGCAGGCTTGAATGATCTATCTGCTGCGGCACAGCGTATATCCGCTGGTATCTCAGAAGAATTGAAGGAGTTCCAAGCCCAGCTTCACATATCTTATTCGAGCATGGGGAAGGAATTCAAAAACTCTTACCAAGACCTAATCGAACGCCTTGATGATCAGCAGGCTATTTCGGATCAGCTCCAGCAACAGATCGTGAAAGCTGATCAAACTCTTGTCGAGTCGAGTAAATCAGCTCAACAGCAACTTAGTGTGGTAGTCGAAGAGGAGCGTATCAAGGCTGTGGAAGAGCGTCAGCTCTTGATGTCACAAATTGCGAGTCTGGTCAATACCTCTGCTGAAGCACAGGAGGCAAGGATTTCTAACAAGTTATCCGTCGTCCAAGAGAGCATGAGGTCAGCAAATGGTCGTTACGGTACCGAGCACGACGCTTGGAATTCAGGAATGGACATGTGGAAAGACAAGTCAAAAGAGATTGTGTTCGACATAATCAAGTCGCGTGACAATATCAAGGCAAAAGTTGTTGCTGACTATGCAGTAAGTGCTTTTATCACATATGCTCACTTTCACAGCTGACTCCTCACAGGCTGCAAATACCCATACAGCATCATTGCAATCAACGACGACATCTGTGCACGACTCAACGGTACAAATTGTTGATACTCAGATGGCACACATGGACACACAGTTGCAATCCCTCGACGATATAGTCGTGCGCATTCGCGAGCAGAACGACTCGCATAACAATACACATTCCTTGTCCCTCGCCGCACTAGGAGATACTGTCCAGTCCTCCTACGCCAGCATCGAAGACCACCTGGCCTCGACCTTCTCAAGAGTCCAAGAGCTTGATGGTGACGTGACGGCTCGAATGTCGGCTATTCGTCATACATTCCCTCTTCTGTCAGCGGATGGTGACATACGGGCAACACTACATGGTCTGCGCGAGGAAATTGAGACCCAAACGCTGGTGGAATATGCGCCCACAGGCGAAACTCCCCAGCGCATCCAGTACAGCTATCCGTCCACACTTCCGCGCACGGAAGGCCACGACAACCTCCTTGCTCGACTCCGCGGTCCGCCTGTCTCCGATTCGCCCTTGTCCGAGCCTGCTCGCAGTCCTACGAAGACTAGAGTCTTCGCAGATGCTCCGTCGTCCTCCCCAACAGAGTCGCGTCCGCCTACTTCAGGTGGTATCTTACCAGCTTCGACAAATGGCTTACGGGAGATTGATGCCAATGTCGTCAAGGCCCAAGAGAGCCATTTTGGCGTGTCAGTGTCTTCTCTCGAAGCTGCTGCCATGCCACCTCTCAAGCGCCAGAATACTAACACGTCTGGCTTAGATAAAAGTATCGGTGTGGAGAGCAAGCTGCCTTCGGTGGGCAAGCGGAAGAACACAAGAATGACTGTCGCTAGTGTGGGCATGGGAGACAGGGAAAACCAGATACCGCTCGTGGAGAATTTGAGTGCGAGCGTGGGGCCAAGGCCTGGGTCAGGGCGGAGGCTGAGGAGTAGAGACAATGTTTAACGTGTGTCGAGTCAGTACGAGGCGTCGGTGGCGTTGAAGGTTGATACCTCTCGTTGTCCTGGGCTCAGGCGTTTCGGCGGCAGTCGGTTTGGCTTGAAAGACCCAGCTGGAGGCGTCCGGTGTGATCTGGGGTTTCTGTACAGTCATGACTAGAGTGTATAGTTGATGTTCTGTTTACGTGTAGCGTTCCGAATACGACGAGGACTATTTTTGTCCACTGTCTTGATCAATCTCGGCACGGAGAAGAAGTGACTGCGCCCGACTGTACATCCGATGCAGGTGGCAATTCGTGAATAATTACAATTGCGACGGCTTGAGTCTGGCATAGCTCTGAACGCCTTGTTGTGTGTGTTTTCAGTGTCCATTTATAGCCATCTGTCACACACAACCTTGTACCAAAGACGAAGTCCAAGTTGACTGACTGCTGAGTAAGTGCGATGTATCACAACTTGGATAAGCTCGAGAATCAGACCTGCCAAGGTCGGTAAGTTAGGTGCATCCAGCCGAAGCACCACCTTAGGTGTTATTTGCCCCTGGCTAAGCCTATTAGACTGCTACAACAACAATGGAAGCAATCACAAGTTACATAATTCAGGGTCCTCTATGATTTGGTTGTTTTGGATTGGAATAAATACCAAGTATATGGGCTATGGCGCCGTGACTCGCCCCCCCCCCCCTAGTTTTTGTCTAACCTTACTGCTTCATTGTTCTCGATAAAGTTCAAGTCAACTTTATGCCCCAGCAGCTCCCGAATATTGTTCACGCCATACTTAATCATTGTCGGCCGCTCCAAACTAAGACCGAATCCGTACACTCGCATGTCCTTTGGCAGGCCCATGGGCTCTAGCATCTCAGGTCGGAACATACCGCTATTGCCGATCTCTACCCACTTGGCAAGGCCAATATGATATCCGAAAATCTCCATGCTAGGCTCAGTGTAAGGGTTATACGCGGGCTTGAAGCGAAGATTCTCGATGCCGAGTTTCGAGTAAAAGTCCTCTAGGAAGCGCATCAAGCCACCAAGCGTCAGGCCAAAGTCTGCAATTACGCCTTCTATTTGGTGGAATTCAGCGAGATGGGTAGCATCGACAGTTTCGTTGCGGAAGACTCGGTCTATTGAGAAATAGCGAGCAGGCCGGGGATTTTCTGCAAGACGATGCAATGCCCATGTCGATGATGCGGTTGTGTGCGTACGGAGGACCAATTTCAAGCATTCGTCTTCCGACCAATCATACCGATATCCTATTGAGCCGAACTTTCCTTCCTGGTGTACGGCCTTTATGTCGTTGAAGTATTGATTGTAATCGCGTGGCTTTATTGTCGATTGCTCTTTTGTCGCATATAGCTTCCGTGCACCTGCTTCCATTTCATTCATTGCCTTCTCAGCAGATGGATCTTCACGCGGTCGGTCGGCTTTGGGAGGGTCTGAGATGAAGAAGGTATCTTGCATGTCGCGGGCGGGATGTTGTTGAGGCACGAAGAGGGCGTCAAAATTCCAGAAACCCGACTCCACGAATCTGTGATATTTATTAGGCGTTTTCTTCCAAGATAAATAGATTGCACCACTGCTAACTTATCTGTAGGCATTTCTACGAAGCCCTGGTTGAAGAAGAGATTCCGGAACTCAGTTCGGACCTTGTTTAGGGGATGAAGCGCGCCGGCATTCTGTGAAGCTCCTTGGGCGTTAAAATTGTATGGTTTGAAGTTGGCGGTCTCCCATGCACCACTAGCCAGCATATCGGCCGTCAAGTCTGTTACTTCGACGGGAATTTCCTTCGCATACTTGGGGCCCTTATTTACAGTATACGTTATGATCTTGACAATGCTGACTAGCTTGCGCTTCTGAAGCTCTTTCAGCTCTTTTGGATCTTCCACAGTCTTTGTCTCCTGTATCTTTGCTAGCTTCTGCTGGGCTATATCCTGTACGGTGTCGGCGACTGGTACGAGGTTGTTACCGTCCTTTTTGACCCATCTCGCTTTGAAAGCATTGCCTTGTCCTACTTTCGCAGTGAGATCCCCTACTATACTTGGCAGTTGCTTTATCTCAATTTGTCCTTGTTTCTTGACAGCGTCCCAGACTTTGTACTCGTGACTCCCTTCTCTTGCAATCATAGTACCCTCTTCGGTGAGTATGACTTGCTCGGTGTCGTTGGTCTCATATTTTATCATATACCGAGAACTCAAGCGATCCAGGGTGGCTTTTATTTCTGGTTGCGAGACATCGGGAAAGGCTTCATCTGTCTTCAGGGAGGGGTTTTGGTCGAGCTGCTCGAGAACTTCAAGGGCCAGATCGCGGGTGCCGCTATTCGATGCCACCGGTACGGGGCCACGAGTACCTGGCATAATCGTGATTGCGCCCGATTGCGATACTGGAGGAATCAGATGCTGTGCGCCGAGACTGAATCGAGGAAGAATAAGTCGGAGTCAAGGTGTGAACTATGAGTCGATGCGGGGATCTTTGGTGCAGCCACAGTGTGGCGTCAAAATCTGCTGCCTTGGTGCCTTGCTTTGCAAGCTTAAAAGACCCATATCATATTCAACTTCCTGGCCACCTCAGGTTTTCTGACTCAGGCACAACGATATATCGTCACTTGACCACGGTGAAGGCGGAAATACTCAGCCGCAGCGTTCAACATCGGGTGACTGACTCGCTCGTCATTCCTCTTGACTCATGGCATCGAGAATGTGTACATCCCTTCTCCAGCAACACCTGGTCATTCGCCAGGAAGTCAAACTTTAGATGTCCTTTTAGAGCCATCGGCCCGTGTATCCATCTGAGTCTTATAGAGGTCAAATCGCGTGCCAGCCCCGCACGACTCGCGGGGTCCTGATCAAGGCTAACAGGCATGACTTTTGTTATCTATTACTTCTATGCCCCGAGTGCTACAGTTCACTCCAAAACGTGTTTCCCGCAAGGATTTCGACGCGGGTCATGAAATTGACATGCTCGAGCGTGGAGCAGACGAGGACGAATACAATTCGAATACGCACGAGGTCGATCTGCGCCAATACTGCACTAGGAAAATCAGACTCCTCGCAGATTGCCAAGACGGTAGGTTTTCATCGAATTGGATAGGTTGCTTGTGTTAGATTGAGTTCTGTGTATACATCTAACTGTTACTGAAACGACATCAACACATGTAGAAACACCCGGATATATCGACCGTCTACCGGGTATCCCCACTTGTGATCTCAAAGGCGCCACACGAGGCCTGCAGGGTTCATACGAGCAGTTTCATTCGAATTGTTAGGCTGACTAGCTATACATACAATCTTCAAGATACCCTGGTGCGGCGGTGGGCCCTCAGATCGCACAAGATTGCGTTTGCCCTGGGCTGTTCTGGAGAGTCCTTTGGCCCGCATCGCTCCACACCACTTCGGCTTCAAGTAGCTGTGCCGCAACGCCTATCGCGACCTTTTAAGATCTACCAAAAATACTAATGTCATGCATACGCAAGCCCCTCAGTGGCCCAGACGTGGATCGTTAACATGGATCAGTCCAAAGCCTTACAGGGCGTATGTTGCGGACATTTCTTATTGACCACGTTTCGTTTGCGCATAGCGCGCGCAGATACACTGCTCCCGACTTAGTGGTACCAGCAGCCACTATCACTGGAGGCTTGGACCTACACGACTCCGATGGCTGTCACGGCCGTGAATGGTCACGGTTTGCCTTGAGACTGGCATGGAGTTATACGCTCTAGAGATCAGGAGAACGACCCAGCCATCCAGTCGTGCCACCCAATCGGAACGACAGATCCTTCTGTAAGTGATGGACCGCACACTATAGACAATACCTACGGCTGTATGCCCATTGGCTCTGGGGCAAGGAATCACACGTATAGTCGGATCGTGGCTTGGTCTATTTCAGGGTGATCACATCATAAGAATATGTGGGTAGGGCTGTATCCCGAAGTATGATGATGGTCCAGACTATCTTTACTGTGTTGGACGCCTCGTGTCCGATACTTGATAATTAATAGGCTGCCTCCTCAGTACATTCCTTTTATACTCTGTGTCTCTTTTCTGAATCCACTTCCCATCTTCTTTCTCATAATTGTCTTAATCGGAATCTCGTCCACTGTCAGAAAGGATGCTTGGTTTACTGGCTGGGATATTTGTCCTGGCTCGCATACTCTATGCCATATTCTACAAAAGCTATATATGGGAGACGAAATCTTCAGGTGGGGAGAAATATGAGCAGATAACTGCTGTTCATCCTCGTCATCCGTTGTTATTAGGTTTCGACTTCGCTCTATCAAACCTTCGAGCAAATCAAAGAAATGCCTATCTCGAACACGCTCAGACCGCTTTCCGAATTCTGGGGAATACCTGGACCACAAGATCCCTGGGAACATCGATGATTGAGTCGATCGAACCCGAGAATTTAAAAGCAGTATTTCATGCAGACTTTCCCACGTGGCAGCAGGGCAATTTCCGGATCAAAACATTCAGACCTCTGCTCGGATATGGGATTCTCTCTGCGAATGGTCGAGCCTGGGAGCACTCACGAGCGTTGATCAAATCCGCTTTCAAGAGCTATACAGCGGATTCCACTATCTACGAAAAGCATATTCAAAATCTAGTCGCTAGTCTACCAAGATCATCTGCAGAGGTCGTAGACCTGCAACCGTACTTCCTAAGGCTTACCATGGACATCTCAACGGACGTTTTGTTCGGAACCTCAGTGTTCAGTCTCCTGCCGGGGTCTGCGGACTTTGCTGATGCTTACGAGATTGTGAAAGATAACATCTTCAAAGACATGCAGGTATATCCACTCGGCTGGCTTCGAGACCACCGGGAAGCCAGGGCAGCGACTAAGGTTGTCCACGATTTCGTTGACGGATTCATAGAGAAGGCCCTGGCTTCTGCGGACGCTATCAACGAAGAAGAGGACCAAGGCCGTCGCTACAAATTTCTCAGGCAAATGGCGACAGAGCTCGAAGACAGGACTAAGCTGCGAATGGAGCTCCTCAGCCTCCTCCTCGCCGGTCGCGATACCACAGCAGCTCTCGTATCCAACATGCTCTACATTCTTGCACAACGCGAGGATATCAGGCGAAAAGTCCAGGCCGAGGTGGCTTCGCTTTCCGGTCGCTTCCCGCGTATTGATGACCTGAAGCGCCTGCAATACCTCAATTGCACGGTCAAAGAATGTTCGTCCCCCTGCTGAACCACTGCCCTACACCCCTTGTCGCATCAATATCAGGTCACAAGACTAACAGCCACAACAGCCCTCCGCCTTCATCCTGTGACGCCTATCAACTCCCGCACCGCCGCCACCGACACAACTCTGCCTACTGGCGGCGGTGTGTCCGGCACATCCCCAGTCTTTGTGCCCGCAGGCACACAGTTTGTGACCAGCGTACACGCCCTGCACCGGCGTGAAGACCTCTGGGGGCCCGATGCCGCGGCTTTCAAGCCGGAGCGGTGGGCAAACAATACGCCTGCCCCCTGGCACTATATGCCGTTTCTGGGCGGCCCAAGACAGTGTCCTGGACAGGGGCTCGCACTGAATATTACTCTATTTACGGTAGCGAGGCTACTGCAAATATACGAGGACATATTGCCTGCCCGTAGCGAGCCGTGGCAGGGCGCTATTGCGGTGACTTGCTGGAATGCGAATGGAGCCAAAGTGAGACTTGTGCCTAAAGATAGGACGTAGGAGGCAGAGATGTCACGCGCATATGTCATGGTTTTGTTTGCCTTTTCTGGAAAATGTGGGTATACTGGGTGTTGGTTGTTGGGTAGGACAAACCCCTGTCAACAGATGTCGGTGAGTCTGACAGTGCTCGTGGCAGGGTTGCAGACATGGTACCCGAGCCCTCCTTTTATCTGTTGCTGTGGTGCTGGACACAATTTTTGCTTATGTCTGTATCACTTTTGATTTCTTGCTTTTGTAACAAGTGACGCGCAATCGACGTATACATATACAATATTGATCAGACTCGATTAATCCAAATGAACACCGTTCAACGCCAGGCTTGATTTAATTTAAAACACTCGGAGATGCCGACGCTGCCAAAGAAGCATTATTGATAAGCTCGTGGCAATGTCAGACAACCAATGGCTTATCATTTTTTGATATCGCCGAAGAACACGACTTGCACCGTCACATCGTCTCTAACATATCTGCTGATCGGGCTGTATGTGCCGATCACGCCGCAGAACAGTGCCCTTCTACTACCTCCAAATGCGTTCTTGACTAGATGCGTGGCTGCGTTGCTGTCTTCAACCACAAAATGTTCAGGTGTTGCTCTCCAAGTAATGAACCTCGAGTCTTCATCTTCTCTTTCGAATGCTGGCCTTCTCTCGAATTTTGATCTTGGTAGTTTAGTTGGACCTGATGGGTCAATTTTCCCTTGCTTGACCGCTGCCGCCCATCGAGAGACACATTCTACTGCATCTTCAGAAGTAATGTGATCCCATAGGCCATCTGAAGCAAGAATAATAAAGTCGCCGTTGCCAACTGTTGTCGAGGTAACTTCTGGCTCTGCAGTAAAATAAGGCGGGGTCTTGTTCTTCTCGATACTTTTTTGAGCCCAGAACTGTTCAAATGAGGTAGTCTGCTCAGCGTTTGTCCACTTGCCTCGCGAGTCTCCAAATGCACGAGACAATGCCCAGCCGAGTAAGCGACCATTTTTCGGATTGATCATTTCCGGCTCGTTTGGGTGAAGTTCAGTGAGACGTTTAATTTCGTCAGGATTGAAACCATTCTGATCCACGGACAAGGGCTCGCATGTATGTACAGTACTGTTAGGTTTGCTACGTCCAAGTACTGCGCGAGAGTCTCCAGTGCATGCGGTATGGAGTGTAGATGTGCTAGGCTCGTATGCAGAAAAGATGGCACACGAGCCAGCAATCGCAGGGGCAAGAGCGGATATTGATTCAGAGAACGTGGCAGACGTATTAGGAGCTATAGCACGTCGAGCGTATGCAAATATGTCATCGTCGAGATGTGTGAACGCCTGCTTGATAGCCGATACAGTCTTCGACAGAGGGGACGACTCTGGAAGGGCGTTCAGATGTGTCGATACATAGGGGATTAAGGACTCTCGAAGGACAGCAGACGTCGCCCAACCACTTCGGGGAACAACGTTAGCTATGCACACATAGAGATTGAAGATGTATTCGAGTTCTTACGCATGTCCGTCATATACACCCCAGTAGTACCAAGGATCCTTGCCAATTCCTCGTGCTGGGCCATGTGACAAGTTGTCTTCTACTGGGCTGTTGCTGGCAAGTCTGACAGTATAAAAAGAGCCACCGGTCCCTATCGCAAAGGTGGATTGGTTTTCCTCTGCAGAGAGCTTCGCCGTGGCCTCCTTCAGGTCGAGTGCGGGTACGACCGCTGGAATCGGAGCTGGTGCGAGTATAGAGGGATTGCTGCTCTTTGTGTAGATATAAGCAAGGGCACCTGCTGATATACCTCCTATTATGATAGACCCTAGGCCTATTTCTGCGTGTACAGGTTGAAGATGCTGAGGTCTAGGTGGGTATTTGAAACGTAGATTTCGACGGAGGGCGCGAGCGACAGGTCTATTGAACATGACGATTGATATGCCTTTTGGAAGCGTGGAGGCTGTCTCAGTATCGGGTTTATACTCCGTGAGACTTTTTGCGATCTTGGATGGGTTGGAAGATTGAAAGACGCCACTGAGGTGATATCGTCAGTCTGGCCTACTGAAGTCGCGACGTCAACGCCGGAGTCAGGGTCCGAGGGTCCGAGGGTCCGGGCGCGACAGTTTGTACCTGCATGACTCGCGTATGTAGACGTGCATATTGTTTCGAATTGTTTGTAAATTGTTTGTACATGCTACAAATCTATGAATCCGGGTATATCATAATCACGCCCCCAATAACTCCAGACATGCAGAATATCGAGCCTGTTAGGCCATGACTCGCCTGACTTCTTCGCTGTCTATGTGTACGACCCTCACGCCTTGTTTCTCTATCTCGGCATAACAGTTTTCCAACCTTTCCTGGTCCACAGCTTTCGTTCCCTCTCTGATGATGTATGTCTCGAATCCCTCCTTTACACTATCCAGTGCTGTATACTTGACGCAATAGTCCGCAGCTAGACCCACGCAGTACACATGGGTGACCCCTTTCGCTCTCAGCAAGTCTGCAGCCTCACTCTTCGCTACGCCAAATGGATCGCAGAACACACTGTACATTTCCAATCGAGCATCCTGGCCCTTCCTTACCACTTGAACGTTGGACACATCAAGCTCTGATACGAACTGGTTGCCAAGGGTGCCTTGAATGCAATGGTCTGGCCAGACACGCGAGACCTGTGTTTGGGACGGGTTGAGCGGATTTGTGATTGTAATAGTGCTTTCAAAGGGTACGTTGTTGGGTGGTGCATGCTGTGAGGCGAAGGAGATGTGGTTTGGAGGATGATCATCTTTTGTTGCGATGCGCAAGGCGAATGAAGGTGAGGAGAGGAGGGTATTGATAAGGGGAATGATGGTGCGGCCATCTGACACTTGAAGAGCACCGGACTGAGACTTAAAGTTAGAGACGGCTGTACTGGGGTGATGTGTGCACAAACTGGTGGGCAGAAGTCTTCTTGCATATCGATGACAAGTAGAGCTGGGACAAATGCATTTGAGGATGCCATTATAGAAGTGAAGATTGCAGTGTTCAAAGGGAGTGAGAACAAGTGGTGGCTTGATATTAATACTAGTGTTCCTCTGATATCAGCGCCTCTGTTTGTGAGTACGAGGATAGTTACATGTTAGTGTGAATGATGTATCGAAGAAGTGAATGAAGTCAAGGTTCCGCGTCTATCGATAGCCCAGTCCCACTATCATTCATAGAGGCGTCTATGTGGGGTATTTCCTGTACCGACGCGAAATATCTCAGAACATCCGAATGCTTTCAACGACCCACAGCTCAATGTTCGCGTCGCCTTGCACTCAATGTAATTAATTGTATATTCTCATCACCTCATCGACTCCTCCACGCCCGCCCCCGCCCTCTCCTTTGATGTGTGGCATCTTTGTTTCTTTGAGCGCTACAGCTCCTCCCGCAAAACCTAATGCTGACATCAGTGAGTTGTTGCGCCGGCGCGGTCCAGACAGCGTGGAAGATCATGTGGTGACTATACCGAACGAAAATTTTACACTGTACGCGTATTTCTTGACAACAGTTCTCTCACTTCGGGGATCCGATATCGTGGCCCAGCCACTCGTCGACAGGGCTTCTGGGTCTGTTCTCTGCTGGAATGGAGAAGCGTGGAGCATACGTGATGAGATAGTGGCCGAGAGTGACACAACCAAAGTATTCCAGTCCCTTTTAGCAGCAAGTCTGGCAAATGCGAGAGCTCGAGCAACCACTGATGATCACAACGATGCCATATTGGGCGTCCTGTCGTCTGTACGCGGGCCTTATGCACTGGTATTCTACGACGCTGCCAGTGGCCGCCTGTACTTCGGTCGAGACTGCCTTGGTCGCCGATCTCTGCTCTATTGTTCTGACACTGTAGGTGAGATTACAATATCTAGCTTGACCGACAGTCAATTTTCAGGCCGCTTTCATGAAGTCGAAGCCGACGGCCTTCGTGTCATAGATTTATCAAGACCGTCAAAGGAGTTTGTCATTAACCGTATTCCATATGACCACAAGTCAGACTCGCCGCAGGTTGTGGTTCTATACCCACACAAATGCATCATATGCTAACATATATGTCAGAAACTTCCATTCGGACCCCTCAACAAGGCTCACCCAACTGCAGATCAAACTCTCTCTGCTCTCACGATCGCGTCAGCCCCGGTACACGATCTGGAGCGTGTCTTACGTCAATCTTTGAGTTTGCGTGTGCAGAAGATTAAGGCCGGTCCTTCTGTCGAGGCTGATACAGGCCAGTGTATTCTAGCGATTTTGTTTTCAGGGGGGCTTGATTGCTCTGTAATTGCCAGAATGACTCATGATTTACTGGATGAATCAGAGCCTGTCGATCTCCTCAATGTAGCATTCCACAATCCTCGGACTCATAAACCTGCCGAGCCGGGTCAGGAACTCACCAAAACATCATACGAGCTGTGTCCTGACCGCCTCACTGGCCGAAAAACATTTGCTGAACTACAGCGTGTATGTCCGAGCCGCACCTGGCGTTTTGTGGCCATCAATATCCCATACGAAGATACACTATCTCATCGCGAGCTGGTGAAGAAGCTCATGCAGCCACATAATACCGAGATGGATCTATCGATCTCTTACGCTCTATACTTTGCGTCCAGAGGTATTGGCACCGCGTACAACTCTAACGGTTCCGTCATACAAGACTATTCGACCTCTGCGCGGGTACTCCTCTCGGGACTGGGCGCCGATGAGTTATTCGGAGGATATCAGCGTCACGCGACAGCGTATTCTCGATCAGGCTTTCCAGGGCTACTGGATGAGCTTGAGCTGGATGTCAATCGCCTCGGTAAACGCAATCTTGGCCGCGATGATAGAGTTATATCGCATTGGGGCAAGGAAGCTAGGTTTCCCTATCTTGACGAAGACGTAATGAGTTGGGCTCTTTCGGCTCCAATATGGCAGAAGTGTGGATTTGGTCTTCCGGAGAGCCCATCGTCGGAAGATCAAGCCCTGGAGCCTGGAAAATTGGTATTACGGCTTCTTGCAGCGAGACTAGGCATGACCGGCGTTGCATCTGAGAAGAAGCGGGCGGTAGGCTCTACTTGCTGTTGGATCAAAGACAAAGCTGATCAGGCAGATTCAATTCGGTGCAAGGACGGCGAAGATGGAGAACAACAAAAGCAAAGGCACCCATGTGCTGTCATGAAAGCCACTCAACTCTGTAAGTGCCCATATGTCTCATAGGTCTCGGCGTTTGGTGGTTAGCGATGATGACGGGCGAAATTCGCCAGCAGATACTTGTGAGGTAAAAGTTCATCTCATGACGGTGTGTATGTTCCTGCACTCTGTGTTTTCGACTCTCGTCAGTCAACCGGGTGAGGGAAATCCGCTGTTGTGGGAATTGACATACCTATGATCCAGAAAAGGCAAGTCTGAGCTACATCCTAATCAAACGGCAGCGGATTTGACCGTGATTGTCATGAAGATGCAAATAATTAGTTTTGTTTGCCTGTGTTGACTGACACGTAAACTTCGAATGTGTCACAGAAGCAACGAAACCATGCCATCCATGTGCGGCCTATCACTGCAAGTCACTGCAAGACACTGCAACTAGCAGATACCAGAATGAGCTGGAGGCTCCTATCATGATGAGGTACTTCAAGACCTTCCTTTCGCGTAAGTGTTGTACTAGTAAAGTATGCCTAGTAATGTCTGATTTTGTTATAGGAAGCGAAGTGTTTGAGATGCACAATACCTAGCTGGTTCCCGTTTGTATGGAACCTTCATTACCTACTTACCTTAAAGCTCACGCGAGATGGGAGTATATCTAGGTGTGACCCTGGTGTTGCCATTGATAGCCTCCAGTATAAGTGCCAGAAGCACAACAGTAAGCTCAGCATGGTCCCTTGATCATGCAACATTCGCCTAATTTCTCTCATCAAAGTGCAATGTATCCGACCTTCACTGCTGCTCTGACCATTGCTGACTATCCCCAAATACCAGACAGAGTCCTTGGGGATATTGCCAGTGGCACGAAATCAAGTGTCTGGTCAAATGCACTACCTATGGAGGCGCATTGGAAAACGAAGGGTCACACTACTTTGTTTGATCGGAAGTTTGTTGTTCAGATGGTCGAGGGAAGTGGTCTATAGGTATAAGCAACATACGTGCGATACCTTCAGATAGCCAAATGCGCCATCTTCAAGCCTCTCCATCGTCTTCTTCTTGCCTCTATCACATGCTCGTACACGTTCTATCATGGCGTGCTGATATGTACCGGTATTTTAGCGTGTCGACCCCGACTTCCATTACTAGCTCCGATTCCTATCTTATCTCCTTGAACTACTACTCTACTAGGTAATAGTTCGTGATACAGCGACAGTCTCAAATCATCTGAATGGCGACGCTCCCGCGGCCTTTGCGACTGTCTTCTTCCCCTCAGACACAACTTCAACCTCCTTGAAGACCACAGACCCTATCAACGGTCTCCCACCATGTCCCAACGACTCGAAAAAGCCCTTGCGGCAATCGATGCTGCCCACTCAAACGACCCGACCAAGACGATCATCAACGGCGAAGCAGTCCCATACGAGCTACTTTACGCACAGAAGATGACCAAGTACCTGCACCAGCTAAGCTCTACGCCCTCGGAAGAGCTCCAACTCGCGATCCGCGCACAGCACTTCCGCCGATGGGAAGTCCCGCGCTCATCCTACCCAATGACGAAGATAGGCTACCACAGTTGGCGGACATACCTCAAGAAACGACAAGCCGAGCTTGTGGCGCCGATCTGTCGCGATGCGGAATACAGCAAGGAGTCGGTGGAGCGCATCGAGGCTCTGATCAAGAAGGAGGGCTTGAACAAGGGCGAGGAAGAGGTGCAGATTCTGGAAGATGTGGCGTGCTTGGTGTTTCTGGACGATCAGTTTGATGAGTTTGAGAAGGAGCATGATGAGGACAAGATTGTGGGCATTCTGCGGAAGACGTGGGGGAAGATGGGGTCGCTGGGAAGAAGCGCGGCGTTGGAGATGCAGATGAGTGGGAGGGCGAAGGAGTTGGTTGGGAAGGCGCTTGAGGGGAATTGATGGTTTGGTAAGGATAGCATCATGAGGGATCAGAGTAACATTGACGGTTGAAGCTTCTCTCAACCTGACTGATGGTGTGAATATGCGATGTCAGCCAATCCATCGAACATGTGTCAGTCCCAGGATAGCGGTTAAATCCAGTTCTAGAGTTATCACTAAAATGATCCAGCCGACGAATACTACGAGTAGTTGCCAATATATACTCTATTCATTACGTGGTTAGTGACAGACCACTGCAAGCTCTTACCAGCATCGACCTGGCCAAGCGAACAGAAATGACCAACCAGCAGAACTAATATCAAAAGCTCAAAACTTGCGTAAAGAATGGACTCGCTTCCGGAAGCCTCTTGCACAAGAAATCCGGCGCGTACGACTCCAACTTCTCCGTCTCGTAGTTCCCCGTCGCCACCGCAACGACTCTGCACCCGGTCTCCTTCGCACACTGGATGTCTAGCGGCGTGTCCCCGACGATGGTGACATCCGAAGGCGCGACTGGGATCCCGTGTCGAGCCTGCATCTTCCGTATTGAGTCCAGCACCAGCGCGGACCGGTGCTCGTGCGCGTCACCAAAGGACGAGATCTCTAGGTCGAAGATATCTGTGGGGAGACCTGCGGCAGAGATCTTGAGCAGTGCATTCTCGCGCGAATTGCCGGTCAGCAGACCGATTGAGACTCGTCGGCCGAATTTGTCGCGCTGTTGGGGAAGCCACTTGAGTGCCTCGGACACTTGCGGGCAGGCAATTGAGGTGAAGCCCTTTCCAAGTGATTCTCGGAGGTACGAGGGGTGCAGCTCGAAAAACTTGGTCATCAATGGCTGGATCTCATCCTCGCCGAAGCCGTGGTAGCTTAAGATGGCGCGCAGCAGTGATCTATCGGTCACACCATGGAGGTTGATATCCGTGTTTTCGTTGTTGATGTCTTTGCCTGTGATGTCACTGACGCAGCGATAGTAAGCGTCGATACTCAGGTCTTCAGAGCGGCAGAGCGTGCCGTCGACGTCGAAGAGAACGAACATGTCTGCCTCGGCAGCGTGTGGCCAGGCGAGGACACGGAGGAGCTCTCTCGATCCAGTGAATGAGGTGCGGCCGTGAAGGAAGCGATGATTGTCGACGATGTAGCACTGGCCGGGCTCGAGTGAAACAGCAAAGGCGTGCTTGTAGACTATATCGCTGAGCTTCTTGAAGTTCTCAACGAGAGATGCTGACATCTGAATGCCGTCGTCGAACCGGAAACGTACTATATCAGTTTTCTCGTCGTAGATGGGCCTTGGCTGAAAGGTGCCGTTGTCAGCTTTGAAGCTAGAGTATTTAGCACAGGTGATGAGGCTGTATAGGAGCGGCTCATGTTGGCGAATGTAGTCGAGAGCTTGGCGTGTATCTACGAGCGCTGATTCGCCCCCAGTTTCGGATTTGACCTTCAGTGTAGTCATGAGCACTGGATTGGGACTTAGCTAAGCTACGACGTCATAATTCGAAGGTACAAAGGAGTACTGACAACGTGGGGGTTCATCCCATCCACTACGATCGGTGTGGAAGAATAGTTCTAAGTACCAGCGTTAGTCACTCAGAGGCGTTAGTTAGATGGTCGGTCGAATCTACCTTGATTGCTATACCCTTTGCCTTCTAGGCCTGGAGCACAACGGATGTTACTGACTCCTCTTCCACCTGCCAGCTCATTGCGAGGCCGAGCAATTGTGCCCAAATTCTCTCCGAGAGCAACGAGTTTGTCTTCATCACAATTTTGGAGAAAGACCATTCCATCGCGATAGAATGCCTTTCTGATTCCGTCAAGATCAAGTGTGTCATGAAAATCAGGGGTATAGAACCCTCGGAGGCAGTCCTTGACGTCCATTGTTGTGCTTATATACAAGATATTGAATGTCAGGGTTTTAGTAATACCCTAGGAATTATGAAAGGGGATAATGTTACTGATAACTGGGATATATACCGGAGCCTTTGACCATCCGTCCCATATTATATACTCTGCACCTAAATGGGATGTCCAACTTGTTGAAATCCAATGGAAAGGTGGCCAACGAGCAAACCACCTTCTTCATCCGTTCGACCATCCGACTATTACGTTGAGGCGTTCGAGCTCGCTACTTGCTTTGCCCGATCGCCATAGCCCGTCCTATTCTGCATTACCAGGGTAGACGAGGGTATTGTCTTGAAAATCCAATGAACTGCCAGGATATCGTACTGCCGTGCGCCATTGATAGGTTTTCTCTGAGCGAGATCCAGTTGGCGATAGAGCTTATGCTAGTGAGCAGGTAATTTTCCCGTTTGTATGGTCTTAGAATGAGATTCGCGGGACTATACGACGAAAACATTCGTCATAGTCGTTCACTTCGTCTAAAGATCAAGAGAAGCGCAACCGATCGGACGGAATGTACCCCACGTCCCGGACGAAGTTCAGCTAACGATTGACCTGCACATGCAGCTTGATTTCGAGGGGGGAAACAGACCATCATAGCCCATCAAAGAGCCATCATGAGCCTGTAACCACCCGGTTGGGGCAGCACTATTCCATACTAGAACTTGCTCCTGAGGTCTTAATAGCCCATCCGTTCCCGAAGACCTAGTCGTCATAGTCATGATGTCGATTTGCAGGGTCACTCATAATAGCTTGTACAAATGCCGATAATAGCATGCCTGGAATAGAGCTAAATGTAGACCGGGGGCGAACGTTTCGAGCGGGCCGTTCTGTACCCCCTTTCCTGTGGTTCATCTTCGCGCTGGTCTCAACGGTTATGCCGAATTAGGTGATCTGTAGCGAATGAACAGAGCTCGGAGTGGATGCCAAAGTCCTGCTGGATGTGTCAGCTATATCTGAATTTCGAGGTCTCATAGTCGAAAGATATGCAAAGTGCTTTGCAGATGTCGTATACCTTCCATAGTAGAGCGATAATAATGTAAGATTTATGTCTCAGTGCAGGGAAAGTACATGTGGCGGCACCGTCAAGACGACCGTAGTATACGATTTAGGAAGGCATTGCGTGATTTTCGTCAATAATTCGCGAATATTACATTATTGTGCCGAAGTATGAGGTTGAAAAGTAGAATAATGGGCGTTGGCAAACAGGACAAACTGACGGATGGCTGCAAACTTAGCACCGGTAGCTCAGGGACGGGCCTACGCCACAAGCGAGAACAATTCGGAACCTACCCAAATGCCCTGTCCAGCCGTGATCGATATTTGTTCCACGTTGTTGGATTAGGGTGGTCGCTGGGTGTTGAGTCGGAAGCCGCTTACGGCATAGAACTACTAGACGAGGCGGCGCTGATCAGATGCGACATGAACAGATCCTCTCCTTTTTCCGTAACGCTCGCTCTTAAGATCATCTCTTTAGCGAAAGAACCCCACAGCAGAATGCAACGTCTCATCGAGACACCGAGTTTGGTGAGAACCGTAATGGTAACTGTAGCTAGCTTAGATGGTAAATGTAAGCCCTATTAGTACGACTGGATACCGCAGAAATGTGTCCCACGAGAGGTCTTTTTCCATATATTAAAATCTTAGTATGGCCAATAATGCAAATTTTCGCACTCTGGCCGTGGGGGCCCATGTTTCGCTGGCCGGTTTCCTCTATGGACTTGACACAGGTGTGCATGGCGAAGGCAGCCGCTGTGATGCTCTATAGCAGCCTTTCTGACAACTGGTAGGTTCTATAGGCCCAATCACCGAGATGGATCAATTCAGAAACTCAATAGCAAACCTGTCCTCCGGTCAGCAGGGTATCTTTGTTGCATCTATCCTACTTGCCTCATCGGTCTCATCGTTGCTGAGTGGTCATGTCGCAGACATTGTCTCTCGTCGATATGGCATACTCATTGGCGGATTGTTGAGTTTGACTGGCACACTTCTCTCATCCGTATCTCAAAACTTCGCCTCTCTAATCGTTGCTCGTCTGATCACTGGATTCGGATTAGGTCAGGCTATTGCAGTCACTACTGTATACTTGATTGAGATAGCGCCCAAGAGCATACGAGGGGTGACGGCATGTATGCTGCAGACCAATGTTGTGGTCGGTATCACCGTAGGCTACTTTGTCTCTTTCGGCTCGCAGGAGTTGCAGAGCACTCTCGCGTGGCGAACGCCTTTCATACTTCAAGCATGTTTCGCACTCGTCCTGACTATCGGCATGTTCTTTCTTCCGTATTCCCCGAGATGGCTTGTCCAGAAGGGCCGCATTGAAGAAGCAAGGGTCGTTTTGGCACGGTATCGAAGTCATGAAGTCGTAGAAGCAGAGCTAGAAGAGGTACAGGCTGGCCTATCGTCACATAGTCTTGAGAAGACAGCTGGCTGGTTAGAGATGTTCGAAAAGAGATATCGTGGTCGTACCATGTTAGGTATTTTCTTAATGGGTTGCCAACAGCTTACAGGTGTAAGTTGGATACTGAAAGTTTTCTCACGCTATAGTTCACACGCAACAGATCGACGTCGTGCTGTACTACGCTCCCATCCTGTTCCAACAGGCTGGTTTCGATTCTGAGAGAGCTTCTTTCCTCGCTTCGGGAGTAAGTGGCATTGTCATGCTAGTTGCTACAGTCCCAGCTCAGATATGGATTGATCGGTGGGGTCGGCGTAAGCCCTTGATCATCGGCGGGTCTTTGATGGCCGCTTGCTTCATTGTTATTGGAGTGATTTACGCTAGATATGGCACACGTGTTGAGAAAGGAGTTCGCTTGGAGTCGAGGGTCGGTCAATGGTAAGAACCTGTGTCCTCGGGCATCACTTCTCCTTGCCAACAGAGCATTGCGGTTTCTATCGCAACAGCTAATGCGATTCTAGGGTAGTCACAGTGTTGACCTACGTATTTGTAGCAAACTTCTCCTGGTCATGGGCAGTGGTAAGAATGCCCAAGTTCGAGGAATTCATTGCGATTTAGCTGACATAATACCTGATAGGTCGGCAAGATCTATGCGTGTGAGATTATTCCCACGCGACTCAGGGCCAAAGTGTCGGCGGTTGAATTACTGACGAATTGGTTGGTGAACTTCGCGGTAGCATTGACAGCACCGCTTTTCTTACGCAGCTCACCCAGCGGACCCTACTTTCTCTACGGTGGTGCTACATTAGTTGCCGCAGCCGTGTGTATCGGCATGCCGGAAACCAAAGGTCGGAGTCTCGAGGAAATCGAGTTTGAGTTTGAGAATGGATCCCTTTGGAGGCGCATCACATTGCAGAGTAACAAAAATAGGAGCACGCTGGTCGCGAATGAATCAATTGAACGCGACTTGTCGGAAAGATGAATGCGAGCAAATAGAATGAATGGTACTAAACCTGTAAGCAGGAGTTGCATCGACGCAGTAGTGGTGGTGCCGCACGTCTAATGACTACAATCGACGGTGTTAGATGATAGTCAAGTCATCAACGATATAAGAGGCAGACTTCAGACCGATGTTGTAGGGGTAAAGGGGTAAAGACATGGGATGATGTATGGATGAAACGATATCACCTCAGTGCTGCACTCAATCTATGGAGCCCCTAAGCCCTGCTCCCTAGCTTCTGTATGTCTGTCCTAATGATAGTCTATGGAGTCACTGTGTGTCTATATCCGGCTTAGTCTGTACACTGTCAGCGAGTTGTCACCCTCAAATATTATCTTACCGGTAACATTACTCTGTGACATCGCGTGCAATCCCTCCTCTTCCCAACATGAGCATTTGAATTATTCAAAGAAGCAGAAAGGTGGAACATAACAACACGTCCAATACAACGCACATGCAGCCCGTTCCATCACCAGCAGCGCGTCATTGGCGCCCAGAGCGCCATGCAAGAGACATCAGAATCGCAGTCACCGCCGCAAAGTCTGGCTGCTGTTAGGCGAAGGAATAAGAAGGGCTCAGCATGTACTCATTGTCGTCAACTGAAGGTATCGTCCTTTTCTGGTTATCTATGCTAGCTCTGGACTGCTGCTGATGGTCGCAGCTTAAGTGTGATGCTGCAGATACATTTCCAGCCGCCTGCACCAGATGCGGAAAGGTAGGAAGGCAGTGCTCGATAGACCCAACTTTCAAGAGAACTGCAAACAAGGAGTATGTCAATTTTACTTATCTTTTAAGCCTCGTGTATAATACGTGGTGTGCCTAATGTCACTGCAGACGACTGGATTCTCTTGAGAAAGAGCTTAAGCATATGCGCAATGAACTTCGATTGAAGCACGCGACTCCAACAGGCTCGTCGCCTTCTATTCCTCCAAATGCAAGCACCGAATTTTCTACAGCGCCTCAGCCAGCTCAGCTTGACGTATCGTCTACGACAATCAAACACTCTAGCCAGATTGTCAGCGAGACAATAGACGAGGTTGAACTGCCGTCAAACGTGATCCTCAAGCTCATACACGAGTAGGTCTATAGTCTACAGATACTCAAATCATAGTCTGACCGATTCAGATACTTCGAGCACTTTCATCCTTATTTTCCTGTCCTACCAGATCTTACTGCCTTTCTAACAAGATACAATTCAAACAAACTTCTCCTGTGGTCAGTCCTAGCCATTGCTTCCCGAGAATCACGCGATTTCCCATCTCTATACCCGACGTTAGTAGATCCTGTGCGCCGACTCGCTGCGGACCTGTATGCCTCACAGAGTCGTAGTTTTGAGACCGTTCAAGCACTCCTCCTTCTCTGCGTGTGGCCGTTTCCTTTCCAGCAGACCATAAATGACCCTTCTCCTATGTACGTGGGTCTTGCCACCCAAATTGCCTACCAGCTCGGCCTTCATCGCCCTTCTCGTAGAGCAGATTTTGCGGAAGGAAGAATGCCCCAGTCTGATCCTGGGGATTTTGCGGTAAAGAAAGTGTGGTTCGGGTGCTGCATTGTCAATCAAGCGTAAGTGATGGAATCATAGTTTGGTTAAAGATCGTAAACATTTAATCAACATGCTGTAGCGTAACATCAAAACTTGGAACCCCATCCACAATTCGGCCAGGCTTCGCTGTACTTTCAGAAGTCGCTGAGGGACGCTCTTCCATCATTCCCGAACCCCTTTTGAGCCAGCTTCACCTTGCACACTTATCCAACAAAGCTTTTCAAGCTCTGGGTGACTACGAATATTCTGCTAGCGGGGCACTCCCCGATTGTCTCACCACAGTTCGATCTTTCGAATCAGAATTCATTGAAACATTCGAACGTTTCAGACATAGTTGGTCACCCCACAGTGAGATCATATATCAGTCTCAACTCCTTCACTTGTACTCTTTCGGACTGGACAGCGGTACGATGACCAGTCAGACTGCGCGTGCAGACGTATCCGTAAACTCAATTTACGGCAGAGCCTGTAATGCTGTCTTACGGTTGATACACCTTGTACAATCACATTCGCATGCAAGCAATTACTGGCCGGCTTTCGTCAAAAACTCGTTGTTCTATTGTCTGATCTTCGCTCTTCCATTAGCAAATCTAGAAGACCATGGCTCAGACCAGAGGAACGAATTAATACAGGCCATCAAAGAAGGTAATATTTTGATGAAAAGCTGGTCTATGTTCGACCGTGATCACTTTTCGCGCGTTTCCTCTCATGTCGACTACCTTGTCCGCGCTTTGGAGAAAGCAGATCGAGGTCAGATTCCTACGCCTCCCACTATCGCTGGGCATGCGATTGCGGCAACAAGGGAAGGCGGTAAGAGAAAGAGGCTTGGCTTATCAGTAAGGTCTCGTATGGCAGCGAATGTCATCTATGAGACTATCTGGGCTGGAAAGCATGCTGCACTTGACGAAGAGCAAGCCCGTCAGACACGACCAGTAGTACCCCCAGTCGTGCACCCGTCAAATGGCAGCATCATCAAGCAAGCCCCTGTCGAAGTTCCCGCGGCGGCAGACTTTCAGCTCGACGGCTTCAATCCAGGCTTTGATGAGTTTGCTTTTACAGACGGATGGGGTGATTCAGGATTTCTCGACATTCTTGCAGATTGGCAGAGTCTTTTGGGAAACGAATGACGCTATTCACGGTCTCTATACTTCCTCCGTATCATTCATAACAAGGGACATACCGATTGTATAAGACATGTCCATACTAGACCACAATTGGACCACGACTTTCGAAAAAAGCCCTGGCATATCTCGAACAGGCATCGGAGAGGGCATATCGCTTCTCACAGTGCTTATCGAAGGAGCATATAACTGGAGCTAAACCTAACGCAAGTGCTCGGCACTACCCGAGGAGACCGGAACAGGTGAAAGATAGGCTATTCAGGCCTGTAGAGACAGCCTTCTATCAGGCGGTCTAGACAGAAAGAGAATTTATGGGAACCTTGATGCCTGACTGCCTTGATACCTAAGATAACACATCACGTGTGAAAGTGCGTCTCCACTTCCCCACCCAGCTAGTGCGAGAAACCTGTAAAGACTAATTACCACTCGCCTCTTGTCCTCATCATCATCACATCCCCGATGCCCTGACATCTACTCTTCCATACGTATCAAAGTAGGTTTGAACTCTTTCCTTGTTACGCTGGCACTGTTTACTGTAAGCACGGTAACTTGTCCATTATCATGTCGCACACTCCAGACAGCCAGCAGCAGTATCAACGTGAGGCCGACATCATTGACCGACATCTGCCTGAAGGGTATACTGCACAGCCTGATGCTGTTGACTATGCTTACCGTGGATCACGTTCAAATACACAAAGCCCGGGACCCCAGGAGCTCAATAATGCTTCCGGAGAATCATCCTTGAGATTGCAAGGGGGCGATATTCACCGTGACTTGTACAAAATCAAAGCGCGCGCTGCAACTCCACGGAGAGCCCAGACTTTCTCTCATGCTGCTAGCCCACGGCTGGGACCTATCAATCAACCGTCTGTGCAGGATCAACTGGAGCCAGGTGGTTTTCGGAGGCAATATGTACAGCAACGGCAGGGCCTTTCGCGTCTGTCTAGTGTCGCTACTAACCCAGTCACGAAGAACTTCGTCTCATTTCTGGAGCTATATGGCAGCTTTGCTGGAGAAGACCTTGCAGATACCGATTCGGAGTCCGATGAAGAGTCGGCCGTGGACGAGGCTGATTCCCCAAGCGAGACACGACCATTGCTGAGACGTCAGAAAAGTTCCAAAAGATTCAAGAGAGAAGGGGATGCTGGCGATGTCAAGACATTTTTCACCCTGTTGAAGGCTTTTGTTGGTACTGGCATCATGTTTCTCCCCAAAGCGTTTCGAAACGGCGGAATTCTCTTCTCGAGCATCACATTGATCGCTGTTTCTATCATCACAAGCATTTGCTTTCGGCTGCTGCTTCAATGTAGGAAGCGGTTTGGTGGAGGTTACGGCGAGCTTGGAGAATCGATCGTCGGTCCAGCATTCCGAAAGTTGATCCTCGCATCCATCACGCTATCGCAGCTTGGTTTCGTCTGCGCAGGTCTTATTTTCACTGCCGAAAACTTGTTCTCCTTCCTCAACGCAGTCACGAAAGGAAAATCGACACCGCTTGGGATTAATGCTCTAATAGCTATACAACTTGTGCTACTTATCCCACTCGCGCTTATCCGGAACATTTCAAAACTTGGTCCTGCAGCCCTCTTGGCTGATGTTTTCATCTTGATCGGCCTCACGTATATCTGGTACTTTGATATTGCCCACTTGGCACAACATGGCATGCATCCGACCGTGGAACTATTCAATCCATCTAGCTTCACTCTTACAATTGGCTCCGCAATTTTCACTTTCGAAGGGATTGGACTGATCTTGCCAATACAATCCAGTATGAAGAATCCTGAGCACTTCAGCTACCTGCTGTATCTCGTCATGCTTATCATCACCGTCATCTTCACCTCCGTCGGTGTGCTGTGTTACGCTACTTTTGGAGACCAAACAAAGATTCAAATCATATCCAACTTCCCGCAGACTGATAAGCTTGTCAATGCTGTTCAATTCCTATACTCGATGGCGGTTCTTGTAGGTGGACCAGTCCAACTTTTTCCCGCGGTGCGCATTATTGAGCAGAAGATCTTTGGCGATCGTGCCTCTGGGAAGAAAAGCGCAACTGTCAAGTGGAAAAAGAATGCACTTCGGTCTGGGATGATCAGTATCTGCGCAGTTGTTGCGTTGCTTGGTGCTACGGACTTGGACAAGTTCGTTGCATTGATAGGAAGCTTCGCGTGCGTACCGCTGGTGTATATCTACCCAGCTTATCTACATTACAAGGGTGTGGCTTCAAGCCGCCATGAGCGATACTTAGACATCGGCCTGATGACGCTCGGTGTAGTAGCAATGGCTTATACTACAATAGTGACGGTCGCCCAGTGGATTGGGGCATGATCAAGCCCGATCGCGCTCATCTAGCCATAGAAAGAGCTGCTGGCTCTTTGTAGTCACGTCGAGTTGGGGGGGACAAGGAGACATTGTGCCTACGCGCACCAAAAGCATCGGCTTTTCTTCTTGTCGGACGACGGAGTCATCGAGGAGAATCTTATTCTTTCAATGTAAACACTGGGTGCTGCTTCTATGAAATTGGGGCTCAGCACCCGGGTCCTGACCAAATGGAGTGGTACACCAAGTAGTCGAAGATCCCATGAAGCTAAAGAGCCTGATATGTGTAATATATGGATCGCTGACAACGTTTGTCATCGACTATTTGAGTGTGAATGTGCACTCTCGGGTCATTTACCGTCCGTGATGTCGATCCCAAGCCGTCCAGCAAATCCATGCGTCTAAGCGTCTGCATTTCCCCCTTAGCAGCACGACAGCCAGCTGCCAACCGTAAGCAATTGCGCCACACTACGCCTTCGTCAAACTTTACTGTATTGAGTTTAGATTGGACGCGGGCAACGGGAGGCGGTCGCTCGACGTCTGAGTATTGCGACCTAATAGATAATTAAAGGCAGAGCTTAAAAGGTTCGCGTCGGTAAGTATGGTGGGAGAGGATGGTGACAATTGTGACTTTCTTGCGACGTTCGTGCTTTTGTGCCCTTGGAGTCTTTTGCGAGTCCAGTACTACCTTCTAGACTCATAATTGCTGTCGACCGCCAACAAATTGGCTATCAGTCAGGTCGCGCTGGGAGTTGTTCTGCAATACGCACGCGCTCGTCTTCAGGTGAAATGGCTCTGCGGCCCGACTCGTCGGGTCTACAGCAGACCGTAAATACTACATCGCCAGCACAGTCGAGCGCTGCTAACCTTTGACCAGCCTTCTGAACGCTACCATGACGTGCCACCAGAAGCATATCATTCGCAATATGGCCACGCTCCAGAAGTAGCGCCGCAGGAGAGCTATGCGTATGCTCTTTCGTCCCGAGATACCCTTCCACTACAACAACACCAATACCAGAGCCAAGACCAATACAGTCGGTATCAATACACTGAAATCTCGGGTCAAGCTGCGCCACACAGAGCAGAGCTACCTAACACTTTGGGGTTAGAGTCTGCTACTTATGCTAAAGACGGTCCGGTCCATGAGATATCTGCGAAGCAGGACGACACGCCTGGGCTATATGGTACTCTACCTCCGAGAACATATTGCGGTCTTAAGAAACGGACGCTCATCATCGTGACTGTACTTGTGATAGTGGTCGTTGTGGGTGCTGTCGTGGGTGCCGTAGCTGGAGTCTTGTCATCGCGAGGGAAGGACCCAGGCTCAGAATCTAACAGCGTGCGCTCATCTTGAACATCAAAGAAACCCTTTACTGATATCTTACGTAGGGAAACGGTCAATCTGGCGCAGGGACTCCGAACAGCACGGCTCTCAAGCCCGGGGACAGTTTCCGAGCCCTAGCAGCGACCTCCTGTGGAGGTGGTGATGATGCCCCTGCGAATGTGTACCTCACGTATCAGGACAAAGACGGTGGAATTAATATTAATTCATCACCAGAACGCTTGGGAGGAGATTGGCAGGAATGGGAAAACATCGTCAACGGCGATCAGGTAAAGGCAAACACGCCCTTGTCCGTGACATGCTGGACAAACGATCAGATCCACATACGGATCACCTATGTGCGAGCGTTAGATTCTGCTCTCACACAGGCGCGGGCAGAGTGTAATCTGGACGATTCCGGATGCCAATGGACTCTGGACGAAGCGTCCGAAGACGTTAAACTCCCAAATGCGAAGCAGTTCGGAATGAACTATCAGGCTGTTGATGGAACAGTAAATGATACATTACAGCTGTACACCATCTTAGACAACAGGCCGGCCCTCATCGGAAACGATTCATCTGGCCTTTGGCTTGTCCCTCAACAATTCACCTCAGACGACGCAGAAACGAGTGACGACTCACCAATTGCGGCAGCTGCCACCGATCTTGAGTCCCATGCGTTTTGGTTTAACACGGACGGAGGACTGCGCACAAACAACGCTGAGAATGCGGACGGCTCTGGGACCATCGCATATCTCACGGACAAGACGTTCACGGACGAACCGCAGATTGAGAGCGTTCCAGGGTCTCTAACCGCCTTCTGGGACTCTTCACAGTCTGCGTTCAAGATATACTGGCTGGAAGATGAACATCCTGTCGAGCTCACAGAGCCCTGGGGTGATGTTAACGGTGCTCAGGCCTCGAAGACGAGTGACGATGCTTGGATGGCACCAGACGCTGCTGTTGGACCTGTTGCAGCCACATATGGAAATGGCACTGCAAGACTGTTCTATCTGGTGTCCGGTCAGATTGCGGAGTTTGTTCGACACAACGGCACCTGGAGTAAGAACGACAATCTACCGAGTACGTCGTATACTTGAACTGGAAGGGGAATGTCAAGTCGATATTACGATAAGCAATCTTTAGAGTCAGGTGACTCTAGTGACTACGATTTCCTACGACCTTGAGAACACTTCCGTAACTACGATACACCCACCATGCCACGCCCGTCTTTCAACCTAACCCCAATCCTAAGAACATATCAAACGCCGTATAAAGGATGTCAGTGTATATGCATGAGCTTCGATACCCTCAGGATCCTCTTGATCTCGGCGTCGTCGGTTCCCGTTATTATTACCTCACTTCCAAGGCCTCAACAGATCAACATAAATACGTCTTCTAATAGGGCCGGGCAGTATAGTCGGATCGAGCATCAGCAGCATGCAAGGCGGCCCAAAGACTCTGCGGATCATAGGTCTTGATTAGTAGGCTAAGTACTGCTATAATCAGCCTGTTAGCAGCATCTAGAACGACGTTGGTAGGTGTTGATTACTCTTGTGCGTCACTGCTTGTTACGAGCTGTCGGGTCGTATTTGGGTCATGTCTACTTCGTATTGAGCCACTTGTTATCAGAAAGTAGCGTCCACCTTTGTAAGGTGAACACTCTGAAGATTCATCTGTGGCACAATACCCCCTGATAATCATCTTTAAAGACTGACAACGAATTGTGTGCTGAAATAGACAATGTCCAAGGAAATGCCAAATCTTCTATCCAGAATGTATCATCAACTCTTATTTAGATGCTGAAAGCCTAGTGCTCCAGCTGGTACGTACAGAGGAGGCTATGATAGCAACGTCTTCAGGTATGCTTCTTGACCTCTGAATATATATGTACCTCTTCTTGATCCCTAATTAGAATGACCGGTTCCACTTCTGTGTGAAGTATGGCAGGAAGGATATCTATCTACCATACTGCAATCGACACAGCCGTAAGTGCTAACGTCGTGATCCAGTAGACGCATTGAGTGATACCGCTTCGCGCAGCTGCAGAGTCATCGTCTGTGGATGTATTCGATGGATAAGCAGGCAGTTCTGGCTGCCGGCTGCCGGCTGATATGTTGCTTGGTGCTAGACAGAACGCCTTTGTGTATCCACCCGAGACCGTCGAGCTTCCATTGAGTGGCACGTCCAAACTTATTACTGCTACATGTGCCTGACGCACGAATGTATCGTATGCCACCACAATCTGAGCTGTGTCTAAATCGGGGCCCTCTAGCCGAACGCTCTGGAATCGAGTCGCCAGATACCCGTCTGGCATGTTCATATCGGGCAGGTTCGGAATCGTGCATATGTCGTTCCCATCCGTGAGATTGACCGGATCTCCGATGGAAATATGGTTTGGCAGCGTCATCCCGCATGCCGTCGCAATCTCGCTCTGACGGTATGCATTTTGGCACGAGCCAGGTGGAGGGGAGAAATTATTCAGCACCTCCAGGCATTCCTCGCTCAGCACTCCCTGACAACTTTCGTTACTGTCCATAGGATTCGTACTTGTTGCATTCACCAGGCCGAAATCATAAATGCAGGCCTGCGCTGAAGGTCTGTCAGTCACATTGGGAGGCGTAGAGATGGACTCTGGCCAGCTGAGAAAGGCGTAGGAGTACACCGCGCCACGTGTATCGTTCGATTCGACAGCCACACTGTAGTATAGTGGGAATGTGACGTCTTCTGATGTGCCGAAGGAAAATTTGAAGGAGCCCGTAGCATTGAAGGAGCCTTGGGAGATGTCAATGCTGTCAAATCCGCATGCGGAATAAGGTGGTCCGGTTGCATTCTGTGCTTGAGCGAGGTACAACAGAAGGGCTGCTGGGAGCCACGGCAGTTGAAGAAAATGCATTATTATCTGGTATACTAGTAGTTAGCATACATGTCTGCAGTGAGGGTCTCTCTTTGTTATAACATATCTGATGTTCGTTTATCACCCAGATCGGCGATGATCCATGACTGGGCTAGCTAATTACTTGTAGTATGGCTCTGCAATTATCCATGTAGTTCCAACAATCCAACAGCTGCACGTCAGTATCTGACATTTGCCCCATAATATCACGGACAGTTATCGCTGTGCCACAAGCGGGCACTGTTAGCGAACACAGCTCTTAGTTGTCCAACAGCTTACAATAATCGATACATAGTCCGCAGATAGTCTTTGTTTACATGTTTGATGTATGAGGTCATATCGTCCGTATGCAGTAGCATGCGTGATCGCTGATTCCGCTCATTTGTTCCTCGATACAGACCTCGCTATCTACAGGTCTGAAGCCTGAAGGGAACATCATCACCAAACTAGTTAAAGTTTGACGTACGCTATCTGATGACATGCATCCATCAGCATTTCAGTGTGCTGCGATATGCAGCTATGTCAAACTCAGTACAAACATGGTCGAGGCTGAACACTTATCAAAAACAGTTGCTTGATGTGTTCTCGGTGCATAATAAATTGCATGTGTATAGGACTTCATGTTGGAATGATGGCGGCCGCGCTGTTTTCCATTATTCTTTCAAGAATACTTGAAGTCGAATTCAGGCTGTAAATCGATGATTCAACTCATCGTTCATGGATGCGTCATTCTTCAATCTAAGCACAAGTGTGATCAGCATCGCGCAGAGAATGAATGAGTTCATGATGGGCAACGGTCACATGCAAACGTTCGATATGGTGTTGCCGCGAGCAGACTGCATAATTGATCGAAAAAGCAATCAATTCACTTTCGTATGAATACTCAATACTAAGTGTCCCGAAAGATAGCAACCATTAAAGCAGGTCTGGAGGAAGTCAAAAAGGGTCAGCCGATTGTCTGATCTTATATCAAGCGAGCCCCCAAAAAGCTTTGACCACCAGGTCATAGTGGATGTCGACGTCCTACCAACACAGGTTTTTAATGATTTCCTCACGTACTACACATCAATGTCTTTCCGCAAACGCAACGTCGCTGTCTCACGTGCTCCATCTGTACCCAGTATATCACCACCTGAACCACTCCTAGCAGCCAAGGATGCGTGGCCAAACCCAACAATACCCGGCGTGCGTCCTTCACCCATCGACGGTCGTCCTACGACGTCAACAGGTATTCTATCACTCGACGCGCTCCTTGCTGGCCACGCAGGCCTCGCGCTAGGTAATTCGCTGCTCATCGAAGAGAATGGCACCACAGACTTTGCAGGGACCTTATTGAGACTTGTGGCGGCTGAGGGCGTCACGCAAGAGCACAAGGTTATAGTTGTTGGCGTAGGAGAGTCATGGGGAAGGGAGCTGCCCGGGTTGGTCGATGTTTCCGATGAGAGTGGAAATTCGAGCAAGAATATGGAGAGGAGAGAAGAGGACAAAGAGAGAATGAAGATCGCGTGGCGGTATGAGAGACTAGGAGAATTCGGGGCTGAGAAGAGCAGAGGTGCGTCGTGTCTCTGCTATTCAATGTACATAAAACCACTGCGAACATATCAATCGTACCAGGCTAGCATCATGCTGACCACTTCAATCAAGGCCCAACCCCACAAGATCGCCTGCCATCATCGATATCCCCAGGATCTCCAGCACCAACATCACAAAGCGTATTCACACACACCTTCGACCTTGCCAAACGCCTCATAATGCCCTCTCCAAGCCCAATAAGCTACATCTCCATCCACTCTACATCTGAAAACCCCTTTCCAGCAATTCTCTCCGCCATCCACTCACAGATCCTGACCTCTCCCAATTCTGTGCACCGCATCCTCATCCCAACGCTCTTTTCCCCTTTCCTTTATCCCCCTGCCGCTGCACAGCCAACCCACGTCCTCCCCTTCATACACGCCCTCCGCGCCCTCCTCCGCCGGCACGCAAACACAATTCTCGTCACCACACTCCCGCTCAGCCTACACTCGCGACGAACAGGTCTCACGCGCGCCATCGAAACACTCTGCGACGGCGTCATCGAACTAAGCCCCTTCCCGTCACATACGCATGCCGAGACACTGGCTAGCAGCGGTGCGGCGACAAAGGAGGAGGACAAGCCGCAGGGAATGCTGAAGGTGCATCGGCTACCGGTCTTTCATGAGAGAGGAGGGGGCGGGAACGTGAATCTAGGTGAGGATTTGGCGTTCACGCTTAGCCGGCGGAAGTTCTTGATCAAGCCTTTTAGTCTGCCACCAGTGGAGGGTGATCTGGAGGCCCAACAGGGAGCAGGTGCGGATCTACAGGCGAAGGGTATGGAGTTCTGAAAAGGTGTAGAGACCGCCACACGGCGGATAAGGGCCTCCTACATGAATCTGGGCGCGATAATAGGGTATTTCGAATGCTATATGCCCAATATGGTCCTCCTAGATGCTCCGATGAAAGTCCGGTCCAAGCCGCATTCTCTGACAAACAGAAAGATCCACGATTCTGAAATCTAGATTTGTCAAACACATGCTCAACAACGTTCTACTTCCTCTCGAACATGTCTTCCAAACATACCAATATCTAGAACAAAGCCCTTCAAGTCCTACTAACCATCATTCCAGCGAGCACTGCAGCGCCAATAATCCCTCCATCACTTGCAGCCTTCAGCACGACTCTCTTTCCTTTATTTCGCGCCGAACCGTTCCGCACAAGCTGGTCCAGCCAATGTTGGCAAGTGCTTCTATACAGCGGGTAGCCAGCCATGGTCTTTCCCGTAAAGGCAACTACCATATCGCACTTTGGTTCTCCAGGTCCGGGATTTCCCTCCCGGGAAAAGCGATCGCCATTAAAGTCGTCCAAGGCTAGTTCCTCGACACATCCTAGTAGGCCTATGACTGCTGCTGCCACGAGAGCTGAAGCACGTGCTTGAACAGCGAGGGCAATACGACTCAGGAGTACGGCATGGTGAGGTGACCATGCAAATGCAGGATGTGAAGGCGGGAAGGTCGAGTTCAGAACGCTGGTAAGGAGTACGGGGTCTGCATCAGCGACGGAGGTTGCAAGAAAGTTGGTGGATATGGCGTTCTTTTCGAGTAGCGTAGGCGGAAATTCAAATTTGCTTGTTGCGTGCCTAGTGGTAATGTCGATGAAGGCGAGGCGAACCATCTCGCCAAGGTAACGTCCAGCGGTCATATATTCAAATGGTTGAAAGCCAGGGACTTCAGAGTTTCTACTAAGATCATCATCCCAAGACGTGATGACACCTAACTTTTTCATCGGTTCGTCAGCGCCCCGAATAGTCCATTCGGTGTTGATAACGATCTTGGAGTCTTCGTAGTCGAAGTTCTTGGGGAGAGGTGCCGCTCTTCTCTTATCGTCATGTAGATACTTCAATTTCATCGGTATAGTGGCATTGCATCCGGTGCCTACAATAAGTCCCATGGTTGTCTTGCTATTTGTTGTTGTTCTCGTAGCGTAGGCAAGAGCGCTGAACGTAGCTACGGTATCATTCGTGATGGCAGCGATCTTCAGGCGGGGAAGCCTATGTATCTTCGATACTCCGGTTCCATTACTGTGGATGACGACGTTCCCGTTGGCGTCAGCACAGTGCCGAGAATAACCGTCGAGAAGAAGGTCTCCTAGGCTAAGTCCTTGTTTGATAGCGAAGCCTTTGCCCATACCCATCAATATACCCTCATTCATTGATGTTTGTCTGAAGTAATTGTCAGGACCTGCCTCGATCATAGCAGGATAGTGGTGGATAGGTCAGACAGGCAGTACATACGCTAAGGGGAAACTGAAAGTGATACCAAGTGGAAGTTCTTTACCGAACAAGTTCTCATCCGAAGCATCGCTGAGGGCATCCGTCAGGACTTCGGCTATGCAGTCACCAATCCAAGAGAACAGGTCTTCGGCCTG
The DNA here is from genome assembly GCF_010093815.1 of Pseudovirgaria hyperparasitica. Classification (NCBI taxonomy): domain Eukaryota; kingdom Fungi; phylum Ascomycota; class Dothideomycetes; order Acrospermales; family Acrospermaceae; genus Pseudovirgaria; species Pseudovirgaria hyperparasitica. Next base: position 76,294 of record NW_022985581.1, read on the forward strand.
ATCCATCTTTAGGTGATCAACAATAGGCCATGTCTTATCATGTGACTTTATAATCTTGGCCGTCGATACATCTTCGGCCTCAGCAATGCGCTGAAGTGGTATGTTGCCCAGGAGCTCGATGATACCAACACGTAGATTCGTGCCACCAACATCGATAGCAAGATAGCGACCAGATTCCAGACCAGTCGGAAGAACAGTGACAGGGGTGGCCAGAAAATGTTCCGTGGAGGTTTTTGCCAGGTCTCGGTACGTTGCAGTGAATTCAGTGCTAAGCTCGTGCAAATGTGTTGTATTCAGAAACCAGGTCAGCGGTCTGACGGCCTCGTCGAGTGCAGTCTGGTCGTACGTGATGGCCTGGGGGTCAGCCATGGCAGCGTGCTCTATGACTAGACCTAGATAGAACAAAGAATAGTCGCGAACACTAGACAGCCACTCCGGAGAGATTTGCGATACCTCGTGCAGTACTGAGGCTATTAGATATGTACCTCCAGTGAAAAGAGTCTATTATGCAAGGCGGAAAGATTATTGCCCGACTCGGGCACCAGCTACTAGGTATCCTACTTTGTGCGGCACTTGGAGTCGGTACCAGCGAGGGACGAGCTGTGGACGATAGTAGAGACGAGAAGCAGCGCGATCAAGGAGATCTGTGGCGTGTGTATCTGGTGTATCTCCTCGCAAGCCGTTGTTGTATTCAGGCGGTATCAGGTTGGTTGCATCCACAAGGGTCCTTTAGGTCCGTCTCTGGGCAAGGATAAGAATCCCGTCCCCGTCCCAGTCCATTACAATAGTGCGCCGTTCTGGTCTGAGTGAGGTCAATAATAGGTGGACCACGCGCTGGGCGGCTAAGTGACATGCCCAGTCACCACTACTACGGCCTCATCAACTGTGCGTTGACTGTCTTGTGCTTTGGTGTTTTGGAGTGGTAGACTTGACACAAGCACGGACGATCTATGGTTGTATGGCGTCGCCGTTGTGGTAAAAGAGTAATTAGCGAAGTAGCATAGTTCGTCCATGGTTATTCCATTCTGCCTGACTAGAGATGGGGACGTGGCTGTTTGCCTAAGCGTATTTCAGCAGCGCCTTCGAACTGGCGGGGCGGAGATGGGAGCGGCCAGGACAGTGAGGGAGAGCGTCCAAGACTTGGAGAGGATGAATGATGGATGGAGAGAGCGCGCACAGGAAAGCTGGTGAAGTCACAAGTCACATCCAACCATGAATGCATGTGGTGGTGGAAGCTACATACTGGAAGATACAAGACGAAGCTATCCGGATCCAAGGCTCAAGGTTTATATGCGCGCATGGATGCTGCAGCCATTCGTCGTTAATCCATCATACCTCGCGTCGCCCTCGTTTCTGCTTCTACATCTCCAAGTCTCGAATTCCTCTACTCAGCAAACCATTGCGCTACCCCTTCGAATTCTATAATTACTCTGTTCTCGTCTTTCGCCTAGCCGCAAACCCGCACTAGACGTTCGAACATGAACGAGAAGCAAGCTTCTTTACCGCAGCCGGCGGCTTCAGCGATCAGCCCAAGAAGGTCATCTCGTGGTCGTTACCATGTCGCCACGTTCGGCATAATAGCCATCTTCTTCCTCTTTACCAGACATATATATCACTGGAACATCTCAAGCTATCGCTCGAGTGTCCGCAGCTGTCATGGAACCTTTCAGCCAGAGCCACGCATTACAGCTCGGAAGGTTGCTCTCGAGGCACATGTAATGTAACTTCTATCTCCAATACCAGCATGTCCAGCTATCTTCGTCACTAATTTCGCATAGGTCAAAATGCCCCGACGCTCGAGACTGTCTCCAAAAACTCATCCTCCCTGTTATGGCAAATGTGTCTGACAAGGTAGACTTCACTCTCTCCTTCATAGGAAAGGTCACAAATCACGACGATGGAGTTGAATGCATGCATGGGCAGACTGAATGCTTAGGTAACATTATCGAGTTATGTGCTGCCGATGTCTACCCTGATCCTAAAAGCTACCTCCCCTTCACGAATTGCCTATCACAACGATACAGGGACATTCCGAATGAAAGTCTACTGAAGGACTGTACTATGGAGTACGGCCTAGACTTTGACAAGATCAACCACTGCATGAGTAAGGATGACGGCGCCTATGCAATGGGATTGTTGAGGGACAGCGTTCAAAGGAGCAAGGATAACGGTGTCAAGACTAGCTGCACAATACGACTAGAAGGCAAGACTAGATGTGTAAGAGACGGTGGCAAGTGGAAAGATTGCGAGGGAGGTAATAAGCCCAAGGACCTAATCGAAGAGATCGAAGAGCTATATAATAGCTCGTCTTAGAGACGTATATACGTATAGGTCGGTTCTCTTACAAGCATATTACTGGCGTTCGAACAGGTAGCGGTGGCATGGGGCTCGGCGAAGCAAATTTGCATGTCGGAGGCTTCGTAGCCGCAAGGGTATATTCATTCATCCACAGACAAATCTCGTTCCATCTTACTGAAATTCGCCAAACTCGCCATCGTCAAATCCCAATTCTTTGGCTTCCTTGTTCGGGTCCGTCGACGCACTTCCATATTGCATATTCCGACTCCTCCTCCTCCTCTCACTTTTGACAGCGCTCGCGCTGGGTGGTGGTGGTATCAACGGGAATGCTCCACCACCACTCGTAAGCGGCGGCTTCGATGTGAACTTTGACAGACCTTGATCCTCACCACCACCAGTCGCCGTCATCGTACTCGATCCTGTATTCCTCCCTCTTCTCCCTCCAATCTCTACTTTGATTGTCTCTCCCTCTTTCAAACTGTAATCGCGCTTCACGTCACTTTTCTGCTCTCCTGGCCCTCTACTTGACCCGGGCTCAGCTGCGCCCTTCTTCTGCAGCCCAAGCACCCTCTGCGCATCTTGCAGCGCAATGCTGAAATCCACTGCTTCAGCTCGTTCCTCGAATCCCAGCCCCAGCACTGCCTTCCTCCCATCGCCGACTACTCGGATCGCAAAGAAGCGCGACGAGTCAACCGCCGGCTCTACTGCGCCTTCGTCTGTATACGGCACCGCGGCGAACAGATTCCCGCTACTCGCTTCTTCAAGTAATACGTTCACTGTGACTTTCTCTTCTTGTGCATGATCTGCCGTGCTAGCGCTGGCTTGTGTGGGGATTGCAGTCTCGACAATGCGTAATCGTGCAGTGAAGATCTCTTGCGCTGTAGGATTGCCCACAGCTGTCCATTGCGAAGCTGAGTGCCCTTTTGTGCTGCGCAGAGGTGGGATTTGGTAGATGTGGGCGCGGGGGCAGATGTAGAGGACGCGTTGGATGGCGGTTGCGGGAAGGGCTGCACCTGTTAGTGGGTCCGTATCCATGGCGTGAATGTGATGGTGTGAAGAGAGGGAAGATGTTCAGCCAAGGTGACTACCGAGCTTCGATTGAGATCTGAAGTCTTTTCGGTGGTTGGGGGTGACTGTGGCGGGCGGTGGTGCTGCTATCCAGATATCTCTGAGGGGGCTGCGGGCGTCGACGTATTACTAGGTAGCTACTTGGCCCGACGCTACGTGTTGACTTAAAGACAAGAATGAGCCAGTTGTTAGCCTACAACATGGCATGATCTATAATCAACAGCTTTTCTGGAGTTTTTATCACATTTCCAGGGATACTCATAACTCCTGATATGTTTAGATGGAGATGGGCATTGTCGATATGTGGATCAAGAAACAAAAGGGTAGAGTGATGCTTAATGAATGCTTGGGGTATAGATCATAAAAAGAGGGGCACAGAAAGGCATTATTGCTGGCGCGTCCAGATGGACATACCATAATTACTTGATTGTTGTTGCTACATGCTAATCAAGCGCATTCACTATTATCATCTGTTTGTCGATGAGACTCTATTCCTTCTTCCGTTGATGTAAATGTATCGAGCGTCTATACTACTCTATATCTCTAATCTATCAAGCATGTTACGGTCATGTCACCTTACACACCAGCTTCGCCTGCCTTGTATTGCTTGAATCCGTCCTGGGCCGCGTCCTTTACTGTCACCTTGCCTTCACTGTCCGTATGTGTTAGCATAAGCATACACGTGGTCGAGGGATACCTACACAATCTCCTTGACTTTGGCCGCAATAGACTTGAAGTCTGCAAATACGGTAAAGGGGATCTCTTCGCGCACACAGTAATTGATAAGATCCTTGCCCTTCTTTGCGAACAACAGATCACTTTCACGCGCAGCAGAAAGATCCGACACACCGTCCCCAGCGTAGAACATGATGGGTCGGATGTCGTCAGGTAGCTGGCCGTACGGACGCAGAGTAAGGGACTTGTCATGACCAAATCCGCTCTCGTCATGGAATTGGATATCCCAACCATTCTCCTCGTCAATTTTCTTTCCTGGTCGGGCCTTAACGTCGTTTGCTACAACTTCGATCTTCTCCGAATCGGGTCCGATAAGGTTCTTCAAGAGCGCACGAATGACGGGGACCATACCAGACGAGAGTACGACGACTGGGACATTGTTCTCAAGAGTCCACTCGAAGAAGTCCTTGAAGCCAGGGTCGAGCTTGATGTTCTTGACTAGCAAGTCAATACACTCCGGAAATGGGGCTGTGACACTGTCCAGCATCTCCTGGAACGAATCTCTGAAGGTGATCTTCCCTTCGAGGGTGTCGATGTTGCCCTGACGGCGCTTCTCGACTCCATAGCCAATATTATCAGTCTGTCCACATTAGACATTGATGCAATTGTACAATTGATCAATACCGATTACCATATAGTCATTGCCTGTGAAAGGTTAGATTGTCAAAAGTCTACGGCGCATTTGAGATGCTATGATGCTGGCAAGGCCACTGACTGTCCTGTAACGTGATCGTTCCATCGAAGTCTGTGAAAAAGATTGCTTTTGGGTTTGTCTTCATAGCCGGAAGATCTTGAATGGACCCCATGATGGTTATATATAATTATTGACGCAGAAATTCAGTTTTATCTGGTCTTAGATAATGGAGCCAACGACAGAACTTCACTAAGCACTAATAATGATGTTTGAGGGCTGAGTTTGCATTTGGATGACCGTGAACTTCAATGAAGAGGCAAGCCAAGCCAACCCAACCCACCAGCTGGGCAAAATCTACCCAAGTACCGGCAGTACTAATTAGTGGGCGGATCGGATGCCGTTCCGTAGCTCGGTTGTTGCAAAAGTCTGGTCCAACACCGCAATTCATTTTCGCCGTAGTGTATAGAACGAGCAAGTCATGCGGCCCTTGGTCCAGTATGGCTCTCGTTCCACCAAGAATCTCAGTTGCTTCTCCATAGTGACAGGGCGAGCGCCACTGGCACACTTGAATCCCGCTCGCGCGACGAATCCTCCACCATCTCTTCGACGCCAATTTAGAGCTCTCTCATCACGGCCGCAGATACCAACGCCACTTGCAGCACTCTGGCAACGATGTCCCACTGATGCGCAGAACTTTCGCGCCTTCCACGCCTCTACGCGTGCTCTCGACGCCGACAGTAAGAAGCAGGAGGTGGAGCCAAAATTAGCAGAGGAAGCATTAGAATCTGATCGGGACAGCACCAGGGAAACCACTCGTGACTCGCCGATAGACGCTCCCATCTCATCAATTACCCCTAGCGCTACCTCTCCAGCCTCTGAAGAGAGTCTTCCTTCTAGTAGAGATCAGCAAAGATGGGATTCGTCGAAACGCCTAGCCCAGCTCATGGAGGAAGCTCAAGAACGAATTGCCATCCTTACACACAAGGTCAACAATTACACTGGAACAGACTACTCTGGTATACAAGAGCTCCGTCAGCAGATAAAGGAGCAAGGTAGGCTTAGATGAACTCAGGGCAGGTCCGCAGAAGCTGATTGGGCCGTTCAGAGGACGAAGTCAAAGCCAGGAGAGCCGCAATCGTTGGAGCAAAGCACGCCCTTGATGCAGCATTTGCTCAAAAAGCTACGTCGCAAAAGGAAGTGGTCGGACTGCTTGAGCGCAAGCATTCGTGGTCAGACTCAGATCTGGAGCGATATATGTCGTTGGTGAGATCTGAGCACTTAAACGACCAAGCTGTTCAAAATGCAAAGGACAAGGTATCTCAAGCAGAGCGAGATCTAGAGGAGGCGCGAGCCCAATTGGAAAAGGTCGAGAGGAAGCAGTATCACGAGGAACAGATATGGAGTGATACAATTCGACGAAACAGCACGTGGGTTACCTTTGGCCTTATGGGTTTCAACGTACTAGTACTCCTCGCTTCAATTGCCTTGCTTGAGCCTTGGAGACGGAAAAGATTAGTCCGTGAGATTCGATCTGCTCTCGAAGAACACCGACCAGTCTTGATATCCACCAATGCAGAACTACCAGCCCATACACCTGACACCCCAGTGGATTCAGTCGTTGAATCATCGAATGTTACTGTGGAAGAAGTCTGCGGTGTAGAGATAGACTCCAGAGGAGCAGAGGCCGATACTGATAGAAACATCCAGACGAGCCCGATCATCGAACCCAAAGCTGATCCCGAGCCAACGCCAGATACGGGAGAAGACGAACCGCAAGTAATTCTCAATGATGCAGCAACAGCTCGTACACCGTACGACCGAGTGGAAGAGCTCAAGTCCTTTGTTGCAGATCTCTTCAGTGAAGGTACTGTCACTATACGGCAGGTAGATATTACAACCTGGGTCTTAGAAGGCTTCACGGTGGGTGCTGCTGTGGTCGGTCTCCTTGTTGTACTCATGAGATCTACATCCTAAACTAGTATCTATAAGCACCTTGTACATACCAAGAACACTCACTGTATTCTAGCTCTCAAAATTGACGTATTATTTCACGGACCCTTTTTACTCCAATTGTCACACAATTAGGCACGATCATCCCTTTATACCTCAGAACAAAGCGATTTAGGTTTTGCTAGCACTCACACCCGTATGAGTGTGGCGCATGCGTGCTATGGGAATCGTGGGCTGGATGGCTTCGAGATTGCAATTCTGCAAGTAATCAACAGCTACGAATTCAAAATAATCTCGAGATTCACGATTCACGATTCACGGTGCAGATGTGGCTCATTCTGTTCACAAGGTGAAGTTCTGCTTGAAGATACCTGATCTGATCAATGCCGGCCTTGATGATGTTCATGCATGGCATCAGATCATCTTAATGAAGTTACATACCCTCAGATCAGATGCTGCTAGGATCAGCTTGCAAAAGTAGCCCACCAACTGAGCATCTCCCTAAGTCTGCTGTCTGAGCACATATGAATCTCTCACTGCCTGGACTATGCCACTGGAGCTGGAGGATGGGTTATGCTTGGTGCTGGCGTATGAGTAATACGATTGTGAGTGCCCCTTTATGCAAGCTGGTCTATAAGGATATTCGTCTTCTACTGGGTAAGATCTGCCGACTACCCTACTCAGAGCATACTTCTAGCATAATCGCAGCGGTTTTCATAGCTCTAGATAAGACACTTATAGATCTCGATGCACTCCATTTCGGTAGAAAGACCACTTTCATTGTTCTTAAGTTAACAAATCTTTCTTAACTTTTTCATAGGTTCCACCTAGATCTCCGATCTTTTCCACATCTGCATCCATGCTTGGAAGACCCTTGAAAGTGATGGCAAACGTACATCCAATCTTTGGAAATACCTTGCCGAGGTAATCCTTCACAGGTCAGTGATGTGAAGTTCACTGACATGCCTCATTAGGGTTTTATTGATGGCATTGCATTACATTCGTACCCTCATTTTGGATATTGCTTGATGTGGTAGCTCTTGAGCTTCACAAACTGGTCGAAGCCAAACTTGCTAAGGGTTTGGCCCTTACCAGAATTCTTCCATCCAATCCAAGCGAGGTCCTATAGTTTGTCAGTTGACGTACTTAGGCTGAGAGAGCAGTGCGTAGAACTTGAAGACAGGGCTTGGGGACAACAGAACAGTATATACTTACTGGGCTTGGAAAATCGGCACGATTAACAAAGACCGTTCCAGCTTCTACTTCCTCAGCGATCTCATTGCCCTTGTCGGTATCTTTGGTCCAGATGCTGGCGGTAAGACCAAACTGACTATCATTCATGAGCTTGATAGCTTCCTGATCACCTTTCACCTTCATGACAGGTATCACAGGTCCAAAGGTCTCCTCGGTCATCACCACCATGCTGTGGTCAACATTGGTGAGAAGGATGGGTGCGACATAATTGCCATCCCCTGGTGGGCTCGTGAATGTCTCGTTTTCAGGGGTCATGTCTTTTGCGCCCTTCTCTAATGCGTCTTTGACATGCATACGAATGGTCTCGACCGATCTCTTCGATACAACAGGCCCAATATTGGTGTTTTTGTCGAATGGATCTCCCAATTTGTAGCCTTTTAACACTTCTTGCACAGCCGACACAAATTGGTCATGGATTTTTTCGTCGACATATATCCTTTCGAGGCTGCAACAACTCTGTCCAGAATTGAAGATTGCTCCGTCAACGATCTCGTCAGCAGCCCATGCCACATCGACATCCGATCTAACATATGCCGGGTCTTTCCCACCCAGTTCGAGGCCCACCCGGACTGCAACTCGGTCGCTAGCAGCCCGTTGTACAGCCAATCCGCCGGCAACCGAGCCAGTGAAACATACCAATTGAATTGCAGGTGCACGTATAAGTGTCTCTATCTGAGTAAACGACCCACTGTGGAAATATTGTATGATGTTGTCAGGTAGCCCGGCCTTCTTGAAGATAACGGCAATTTGCTCCACGACGGTTGGCGTTTGAGGGGATGGCTTGAGGATGATAGAGTTCCCGGAAAGTAGCGCCGGGATTATGGAATTTATGAGGATCAGGTAGGGATACTACCAAAATAAGCCCATCTGTACTGACTAGATAGCAAGATGGAAAGACCTACATTCCAAGCGAATAGCACCAATACAGGACCTATTGGCACTTTCTTAATGTATCGCTTAAACCCCTTCTCGGGCTCCCCATCTGTATCACTCAAAGCCTCGTCGCTGATCTTCAGGAGGTATCTACCACGAGCAACAGCAGTGCTAACTTCTTTGGCGGTATACGCGATGGGCCTACCCATCTGTTCAGTCAACTCTTTCGCCAGCTCATCTTGCTTTCCCTCTAGCAACGCAAGGGCAGTCCTGACAATAGTTTGTCTCTCTTTAAGTGGCGTCTTACGCCATGACTGGAAGGCTTCAGTCGCAAGCTCAGGAATTGCCTCGATATCAGCATCACTTAAGCCACTACGTGTAGCGACGGGCTTGTTCGTGACAGGAGAGATGGTTGTGATTGTCTCAACAGACATAGTTGCTGAAGCAAAAGGTATGCTTGATTTATGTCGTCGCTCGGGATGCAGATTTGCTCGTGATTGAATATCGATGTCTCAAGCCAAGATTGCGGAGGTGAGTGTGAATTGTTGACACTGACGTAACTTTCAATTGGAAGGTGCCATCAGCAGCTGGAGGGTCTCCCGGTCCTGCCCCGCAGTACCCCCTCCCTGAAGCTGCAAAGCTCAAAGACATGACTAGTAGTACGCCGTTAATGATCACATATGCGCTGATAATATCTCGACTAACGTGCATCCTAAGATTTCCTCTTCGTGCTCAAAAGGGTTCGTCACAACCTAAAGTCGAACAACAAAGTAAGCATAAGTCGACTTATTCACTTGATCAAAACTATAGACGACACCTATACCGACACCTTCTTATCATGTGACACTACTGCAGTAAGCACCACGCAATACTAATGGCGGCAGCATGTTGATCGAGAGCAGAACACGAACCCGAGCGCAACCCACGACACGATAAGATGCAAGAAGAGCATGGAATCACATTGGCACAGCACCAGTCCAACATAATCATGAAGACGATGACTGTGCCTGTGACTGGTGTCTGTTAGAAAACACGAAGCGGTTGTCGGCCAGATCATGTATTCATCCATGTGATTATTCTACACAAGGCTATTATCCATTGCTGCCTGCCCATGTCAGACATTCTCTTTCGCTTAGAGAGTCCAAAGTACAAACGAAACGGTTAGCGATGGCCACTAATCATTGTCTTCACCTTCTACGTTCCGACATTCGAAGGTAACTGGACCAGTGTCAACACCCCTTACGATATGGAAAGACTTGTTGTAACAACAAAATAGACCTTCTCCTGGCGTTATTAATGGAAATGTATCTTTTGGGCAGGCACTAGAACAATATGGAAGTTTCCAATGCAGGAGGACATAGCAGGGGAGCACAGACGCGGTTCGCCGCATGATCTACATGATTTCTCACACAAATTCCGGGCAAAAGGAAACGACACCATCGACTCTGGCCACCGGCGAAGACAGAGGCAGAGAAAGGTACGCGAGCGATGCTCCACTTGGTCACGATATGAACAGTGGTATGAGCAGGGATAGGACCAGTCGCTAATATGCATGGATGTGATTAGTAGCGGCTTGATGGCAACGGCGTGCAAAGCGCGTTGTAGTGGCTCAGCGTAATTGTAATATGTACATAGTACATAGTAATGCCTTCTATGCCTGTGCATATCTTAGCTACGAAAGACACGGCGCTTGTAATGTGGCATGAACCAGGGCTGCGGCTCCTTCATGACACGCAGTGAGAATGAGTGGCACAGACTAATTATGATCTAGGTAGCTCTACGTTGGTGCAAGAGACTCTTGCGGGGAAGTGCAGAAGGAGGGGGGGAGGGGGACAGGGAGTGAGAATACACGAATGCACGCAGCACCACACACATAGATGACCAGACCATAATAACACTCCTTGCATGCTATGGAGAAAGATTGACCTCCAGCTGGCCCGCTACGTCTGAATGGCCTGAAATAAATGGTGGGTGTTGATGATAATGATGCTCTGGAAGACTCAACCTAGCCCGGTACCCCATATTATGTGTCCCATGCCATGTACCCTGGGTACTCCATGATCCAATCCCTCGCGTTATTATTGTTATGCCCCTAAGGTTTGTTACATCTTCTATATCTGCTATTGCCAGGCACTCAGATCTGAAGACTGAACCAAGCCAGCAAGACTGCTCATTTTCAAAACACCAAACTTCCCTCCTGGACTCTCCCAACCTCTATATACAGCCCTATCCATCGAGCTCGTAGGATAGTATTGTCGGTACAAAGTACATCTACGGTACATCCATTTCGTTCGTGGGATATTTCCAGCTCCACCCCCGCCTCCTACCCACATAGCGTCCCGAGTCAGCGCTTGGACAAGCCGTGGCTGAGACTAATCCATCCATACTCATGCCGTTCGCATGCTCTCTTCAACTGCTCACCATGACTTTCCCCCGGCCCTCGGCCACATTCATATTCCGTCCTCAGGCCCAGGTTCACTCGGCCATGACCATGTGGATGGACATGCATACTTCGCTCCACTCCATATGGCTCATGCCGGCTTCGATGTCCCTGCACACTCCTCTCAGCACTCTTACCAATTCGAACAGCATCAGAAACACCCAAGACCCATTGAAAATGCCTTCGTAAAGCATCGCCAATACCCATACTACCTAGAGTTGGGGTCAGGACCTGGGCTTTTAGCAGCAGCAGGGCCTCAGACTCTCGGAAATGTAATCATGACACAGGCCCGAGCTGGAAGAGCCATGGCCGCAGCCTCTGTACGTCGCCGGATATCCCGAGCTTGCGATCAGTGCAACCAACTTCGAACGAAATGTGATGGCAAATCCCCATGCGCTCATTGTGTTGGTAGGTCAAGCCTTGTTCCCAAATCCCTGGTCAGAGCGAGAGGAAACAGCGAGCGCGGTAAATGTGCTAATCCCTTGGAAGAGTTCGTTTTGACGTGCGAATATGTTCGCGAACGAAAGAAGCGCGGGAAAGCGTCACGAAAGGACATTGCTATTCAACAGGCGGCAGCCGTAAATGCTACCGTGTCTACGTCTGGTTCAAAACACGATGGAACATTCCAAACGAGTCCCCGTGCGACAGCATGCTCTTCGTCCGTTGACCAAGACGGCGACGAGGTTGCCTTTCGTGACAGTTCTGCCGCTCCAGAGCAAGACCGCGACTTACCTTCACAACTTCTACATCAAAGCAGGTCACGAGGTCCTTCCAATGACCATGACCGATCGTACAACGTAACTTCGCCTGTGTCTCGATCAGTCAGTCTATCAGGAGCTGACAGTATTCCTGTGGGTGGTATGCTACAACGTCACCATCATCATCCCCAATCTCATCAGATGTCCAACGTAGACCCTCGACTATCGAACGATGTTTCGATGGCACTAAACGGGTACGGTCATCTTGAAGACTTTTCTGGGAGTATGATGAGTTCACATGCAGCTGTCAACGAAGGGCACAATGATCAATCCACTACTGGATTTATCACCAATTCGGTTATGCGCAAAGAACACACCCATGTGTATCCAGAAGATCCATATATCATCAGTCCTTCGAGAGAGATACAACACCAGAACGTCTTCCAATTGCCACCAGGCGAATCGCCAATATCGACAAGCTTTCTCAAGAGCGCCTCTACAGGGGGGTCTCCCGCCTGGTACAATATAGGCTCCCCATCTACAGGAATGTACGGAAATACAACCCACATTCCGACTCAAGGCCTTCGATACCCGGTCCTCCAACCTCTCTTGCCTCACCTCAATGGTCTACTACCAACTTCAATATCCTGTGATCTGCTAGAGCTGTACTTTCAAAGCTCGTCGTGCGCATTCATTCGGCCCTTATCCCCATATGTACTTGGTTACGTCTTACGCAAGCGATCCTTCCTTCGTCAGATGAATCCCCGAGCATGCAGTCCAGCTTTACTTGCAAGCATACTGTGGATAGGAGCGCAGACCAGCGAGTCCCCATTTCTTACCACTCCACCGTCAGCTCGTGGCAAGATCTGCCAGAAGCTGCTTGAGCTCACCATCAGTCTACTCAGGCCCCTCATTCATTCTCCGGTTGCTACGAATGACACTGCTCCCAGCTACGCTGCAAACACGGTCGTCAATGGGGTCGCATTAGGCGGCTTTGGGGTTGCCATGTCTGGTCAATCTAGCGAGATAAATGGCTCTCCAGGTGCTGCTGGTAACTTGGACGACGTTATAACTTATATGCATTTGGCAATTGTAGTCTCTGCAAGTGAATACAAGGCAGCCAGTCTTCGATGGTGGAATGCAGCATGGTCCTTAGCACGTGAGCTAAAACTCGGACGCGAGCTTCCTCCAAATACCGTCGTGGTACATGACTTACACCCTGAACAGCGTGAAGATGATGTACCTGGCGGTATCGAAATCGATGTATCTGATATAGGACATATCCAGGATCAACCGGGATGCTATTCTGAAGAGGAGCGTGAAGAGCGACGAAGAATCTGGTGGCTTCTCTACATCATGGACAGACATCTGGCTTTATGCTACAATCGGCCCCTTTTCCTCCTAGACTTAGAGTGTGATGGATTGTTACAGCCAGTCGATGACTGTGTGTGGCAAAGTGGAGAGTTCTACATCCCAGAATCCAGCTCGACAGATCCAAATTCAAACTATCTTAGACAACGAGGACCGACATTTCACTGTACTGGACACAGTATCTTCGGATATTTCTTGCCCCTCATGACAATATTAGGGGGCATAGTCGATCTTAATCATGCCCGCAATCATCCTCGATTCGGACTAAGAAATCGCAACGGCCGTGAATGGGACGAACAGGCCGCTGAGATAACACAACAGCTTGAAGCATATGAGCACAGCCTTCAGCACTTCGAGGAACGATTCTGTGGTAGCCTCAAGCACGACGAAGCTGCGAACGGTAGCAGTCATAATGCCGAAGTGCACAGTCCCTCTACTCATTCTATTCACTCCTCCAGCTCCAGGACTACCGACCAAATATTGCAAACCAAGATTGTCGTCGTCTATGGCACCCATGTCATGCACACACTTCATATACTGCTTAATGGCAAATGGGACCCAATCTCACTCCTTGACGACAACGACCTGTGGATCTCATCACAAGCATTTGTAACAGCTACGGGCCACGCGGTCGATGCGGCAAAGGCCATACGCAACATATTGGACTGTGACCCAGATCTAAGTTTCATGCCTTTCTTCTTCGGAATCTATCTACTGCAAGGGAGCTTCTTACTACTTCTGATTGCAGATAAGTTACAGGAAGGGGCAACTCCCAGTATTGTTGAGGCTTGCGAAACTATCGTCCGCGCTCATGAAGTGTGTGTCGTTACACTTAATACAGAATATCAGGTGTGTCATCCAATTCACTTGTCACCTGAGCATGCTTCCATATTGCATCTCTTCATTGGAGGCAACTGTGCGATCGGCACATCTCTTGTTCTATCATTGCTGACTTTTGACGTAGAGGAATTTCCGAAAAGTCATGCGGTCCGCTTTGATGCAGGTTCGCGGGCTAGGCGACTCAGGGGAACAACAGTTGCGGCGACGCGAGGTCTTAGCTTTGTACCGTTGGACAGGTGATGGAAGTGGACTCGCGCTATGATCGAAACCATGGCTATATTACCATCATATGGAAACGTCATCATGCTCCTACAGTCATGATATATTAACGATAGATACACTGCATATTCATGCGGTAAATGAGTGATAGTGATACGATTTCGGATGGATCCGGTAGGCCCCCAGAAGCGCAAATGATGGGCCTAATCAGGCCGGTGCATTTTCTCATTCTCATTGTCTACTACTAGATCCTTCTTTCACTCTCATGTACTATAGTGTTCGATATACCCAGGGTGGGTTGTCGTTAGTGTGAACGCAAGCTGAGCACACCTGTACCAATATCAATAGCATGGTGGCATGGATGTTATGGCATATACATGGGTGCGAATGTTTGTTGGCTGATTCTGCGTCTTTTGTCGAATAACAACAGTCTGCCAAAGATATGAAACTGGTCCACGGAAACAGTCTAGGAGAGTTGAACGTGAAGAATTATATTCGAATATCGGTTTGCACCCTGTAAACATGAACTCCGGAATCTGCAATGAGATCAAAATATGGGCGTGGAAACGATCAACGACTCTAGACTATAACTCGAGCAGCAGTAATTTTAAACATATCCAACGGTCCGCGACCCGCTCTAGGCCAACCCAATGCATATAATAGCTTAAGAGATGTGACTTACTTCACCTCCAATAGTAGTGGCGTATAATGTTTTGCTGACCGCAACGACCCGTTACCTATAACCACCCCCCCCAACCCTATCGTGCCTGTGAAGATCTCGGCATTCTATGACTCAGCCAATAGCTATGGTACATTTCTCCAACTAAGGGTAAATTAACCTGGTACCGATCTCTTCTGGAAACAGAGGACCCACCAAAGAGTGCTTTCCTCGTGGCATTCGTTGCCATCGCCAGGACCTACCACCCGCTCGCCCTAGACTCAACTTGACACTCCCGGGCATGGGGATGTACAGCTGGAATTTAGCCTAAAATCGCATACTGCTCATGGGACAGCCAGGGCACCCAAAGCAGCGAGATGACTAGATCCATAGAGGACCGCCAATATCCAGTACCAGTTCTCTTCGCATGAGTTACGAGTCACAGCCTAGAAAAAGGCTTGCAGAGTGCCAGTATGACGGCTGTAACAGGCATATGCATCCATCCTGATAAGAGATTGTTCACCCCTGAATAACATTCTAGCATCTAGAGGTGGGAGCAGTAACAATTTGCTGGTGCCCTAGGAGCAATCACAGGATGAGGATGTGCGAACCGCTCCCGTTGTTCTCACCAGTTGCAGGCCTTTGTCCTGTCGCGCAATAGGGCTTTGCCAGGCAGCTGCTATATTTTGTTTCATATTAAGTCACGTCCGGTCAGCACAGCGTGCGTCCAGTGGATCTTCTTATATTCCGTGGTACAGGGTGCCTTTCGATCGCCAACCTGAGAAGGTTGTCTACTTCGTATCAAAACTCAGGAGCCGTCAGAACTCGTCAGCTCCTACCTGTACCTTGTTCGCCCAATACAAGTGAACCCGTATGACGGAGCACATCTGACAAGATCTATATGCCAATACTTGCGCAACTAGCTTACAGTACAACGCAGGATCGATGCAAACTGTGCTAATTGAGGCTGCGACCGGGCAGAGCTATCCTTGAGGGTGATAGTGCGTTCAAACTTGATGGAATTGTAAGCGCGTTTCGTGCTAAGGCAACTGTTGCACTTTCATTGGGGCATCAATTCGGGTGCTTTTACCGAGTATATCGGGTGCACCGTCTTCAAGCATGTACAGGCCGGATCTACGATCTACTGACTTACAAGCCTTTTCACTTTACAACTCGGCGTGGCGCTCCTATTTGCATTTCGGCGCCATTGATTTCTCAAGGCTTCTGTCGATTGAATAGTTCAAGCAGGTGGACCCTGTTCTGGTGATGGGCTATCAGCTGAAAGCATTGTATTGTAGTATTAGCCTTGGCTGTTGCGTTTCTTTGCTTCTTGCACAGCTCGATCCCAGCTCGTTCGCCAAATGAAGATGTTGTTGATTAGCGCGACAACGGCCAACCCAATGGCTGGTCCAGCCCAGAGACCGTGAAGCTCCCAGCCAAGACCAAAAGCGGTACCAAATGATATTGGTAGCCCAACGATGTAATACGCAAACAAGCTTACGTATCCACCAATCTCTTGTCGCCCTAGGCCGCGTAGTATACCATTGCAATTGGTAGCAATAGAATCAACTACAGTTGTGTCAGTTCCGAGATCGCTTAACCACATATGATCTGATAATCGACTTACAGAGTTGGAATGCCGCACATATCGGCAGTACACCGGCGACAAGATCAATAACCTCTGGGTCTGACGTGAATAGCCTCGGAATGTACGCCTTCAGACTGCTTAACAAGGTTGTATTCAGTACTCCCACGAAGACAGCAGCTACCATGGCGACTTTTGCAGCCATCCTTGCAGGCTCTGCAAGTGTTGCACCAATAAGATTGGCTATACGTGTACTGGCGGCGATGCTCATCGGGAATGGGATTTGAAAGGTGAGTGCTGCGACTGTGCTGAGGATGCTTTGCGCAGCTAGATGGCTCGTAGAGAACCAACTCGCAGACAGAGTTAGTATTTCGAAGGCCAAGAATTCCGCGAGAACCATGACTAATCCCGGTAGAGCAAGCTTGATCATCGGCCACCAATTTCGAAAGGCACGCTTAGAGAACCCTCCCCAGCATTCCATGCCGTGGACGAAATAAACGTAGATGAAGAGACAGAGAGGGAGGAGGTTCTCGGTGACAGCGACAGCAATTGGCGCCCCAACGAAACCCCACCCGAACACCTAGGTATCAATTAGCAAATGTGTGTGAATACATGTCTGTGACTAAACCAACCCAGACGAATAAGTAATTCATCAAAGCATTCGTGGGTGCACAAATGAGTAAAACATATGTTGTGGCTGAGAATAACCCTTGCGCCTGTACATAACGCTTTCCACTCTCAAATGCTGCATAGCCGGGGGCTCCGATCAAAAGAATCTTGAGATACAGTCCAGCGAGGCGTGCGGTTTCCTTCTCTGGTACTATAGCTTCGAGAATCTGTGTACCGAGAAGCCATATTATCGCGATTGGGATTGTGATTGTCCAAAGAAAATACACCATGCGCTGTAGCTGCAAGCCAACTAACTTTTTGTGACCAGAACCATACGCCTGAGCAGCCAGGGTATCTAAGCTAGTCGCGAGCCTAGGTATGTGAGAATTATTTTGCAAATCGAATTGTGAACTTACCCTTGGTACACGGCGTAGCCGGTAATGTTAGCGGTCATACTGGCGAGTGACACAGCGCCAAGCTCTACCTTCCCGATGTGGCCAACTGTGAAAATGCTCGCGACAGTCAGCGAGTATTGCAGTAGGAACGTGAGAATCAGCGATCTCGAATATCTCGCCAGGACCTTAGACTCCCTCTGCCACGTCGTCTGAATCTTGCCTGCAAGTACCGCACTCTCCCAAGTCCGGTCGATCAAGCTGGGATTGTCGATACCTCCATAGGGTCTTGAAGGGTCACCAATCAGTGGTGTATCTTCGTTCACTGCTCTGTTTAGGTACTCGTGCTCGGCTCGTCTACTTTCCTCATCTGGAACACTCTGCACCTTCCTCAGACGACCAAAGGACAGTTGTGATTTGAGCTTTTGTGCCATAGTACTATCGCTGGATCGTCTGGGATGTTTTGGTGGTATTATATTGTTGTCCCTAAGCAGACTTCTTTCTTCATTCCTCGCTACTTCTCTCTCTGCTTTCGATAGATGTACATGTTCGAGCTTGTTCGCGGTAATAGTAGAGCGGGGGCCTGTCGCGATATAACTAGGTCGTCGATACGATTCGGCCAAACAATGCCCCAGCGGTTGGTTGATGGAGTCTGTATCAGAATCTCCGTCCCCATCAAGGTCCCCTGTATCATACTGGTCGGAGATGTCCTGTGCTATGCTAGCTGCAGCAATTGGCGATGAGGAGAGATAGGTGTGTAGCTGGGAAGTGTGTGAAGCACTGTTGCCGCGCGCACGAACAGGAGGTGGCTCTGACATGGTGACTTGTGGCATGGACCTCGTCAATCAATGGCTATGGTGGTTCGAGAGACGAAAGAGTGATTGTGTCGAGGGCAATAAGCTCGTGAAGTGACTCCGACTGAGTGGAATCCATTTAGACGATGGATCGGGTATCGTGGTGCGGTTATAGTGCGGTGGAGCTACCAGGGAATGGTCTGTTGGTGGGGCTGGACTAGGACGGGATGATGTAGGATGAGGTGGTTCAGGCTGGCTGCAAAGATAAATCGACTTCCAACGAAGGTATATGTATATATTTATATATGAGCCGGGTATAATGATGCTAATATTATGGATGCTGCGCTGGGGTTTCGTGCGGGGCTGTGGGAGGCACAGGTAATTATCCATGAATGGATCCTGGGCCCGTACCATTCATAGCTAATAGGTTATCCGATTGTCCAGGGAAGCAACCTCAAACAACGCCGTGGAGGTCAGTCACAGGAGTTTCTCCATCTATTCACATTGTCTCATGATGGTTGGGTTCTAGCTCACGCAACGACGACGACGGAACCCTTGTTACCGTTACGCCCATGCTGACAGTCCCACTAGTGACTTTTTCAGTGTCCTTGTTCGGTAAAGGCTCATTCTGAATCATAATGTTTAATCCCAGTGGCGAAGTACTACACCCTCGATTCCTGGCTCGAATCTCGGATACTGTACAATGGCTCAAATAATGATAGGGGCTCTGTGCCGATCAGAGATGCAGGTGAAGATGCTGTATTTAAGAGATAGTAGCGCTCATTCCTGTTTCATTCGTTATATCTCTCGATTTTTAATTCTCGCCAGTCACGTGACCCATCATGATCGCGTCAACATCAACTATTGTTGCTACATGCCAACAGACGAGGTTTCATCTCCTAGCAGACAGAAGATCATCCGAGGTATGTTCAACGAAATGGGTACTATACTCATCTGCTGAAGCGCACAGGTGGCCATACAGAAGCTCAACCTTTCCATTATCCCAAAATGCGCCTCTGTTGGGACTCGTGCCAAGACTGCGAAAATCAAGGACAAATCGGCCCCGGCTCTTGACATATTGGTTGATGCAGACTTGAAATTAAAATCCGGAGTCCACTATGGTCTTTTGGGTCGCAATGGAACCGGCAAATCCACTTTGCTGCACGCAATGGCTGCAAAGCTTATCCCAGGGTTATCTTCCGCCACGAAGATAGCTTTGCTACAACAATATGTGTCGGACAGGCAGACGAAATCAGGGCCATCCGCACGGATCACTTTTAATGGATCCACAGGCCCATCCATGCAGCACAACGCCTTAGAATACGTGATCCAGAGCAATACGACCAAGATCGATATCGAATCGAAGCTAGACACGCTCCGGGCTGCGGAGGAAGGGCTAGACGAGCGGTCCCAGCTCAAAGCATATCATATGCTACGCTATCACGAACTGCAAGCTGCTCTTACAGAATCACGTAAGAATGCTACTCTTAGGAGTGGCTCTCGAGGCTCGGAAGCTCGAAAGGAACTTCTCGCTCTGGAAAAGACTGTCGCAGAATATGGTAAGGAGATTGATTCTGAAGAACCATCCCTTCACTCAGTCGAATGCCAGCATGAACTCGAAAAAGCGGCCGAGAGAATAGCAGAACTTCAATCCCAGCTTGACGAGATAAAGACTGCTGATATTGATAGCAAAGCGCTCGATATGTTAACTGCACTCGGGTTTTCCAACAAGGAACTTCAGACTCCGGTCGTGAACCTATCGGGTGGGTGGCAAATGCGATGCCTTCTGGCCAGCGTGCTCCTCCAGGACGCTGATATCATAATTCTGGATGAACCAACTAACTTCCTGGATATGCTTGGTATCATCTGGTTACAAAGGTATTTGATCAGTATACGGTTTCGGTCAACGCGTACGTTTGTGATTGTATCGCATGATCGAGATTTTATGGATAGCATATGTGAAGAGGTGATTGTCCTCAAGGATCAATCTCTACTATACTTCGATGGTAATATAACCGAGTACGAACATGATCTTAGGTCGAGGAGAAAGTATCTCACGTCCATGAATGATGCCCAGGATCGCCAGAAAGCGCACATGTCGAAGACAATTTCTCAAAACATAAGAGCCGGAAAAAAGTCTGGTGATGACAATAAACTACGACAGGCGGCTTCACGGCAGAAGCGACTCGATGAGAGATCTGGTATGCAAGTCAATGCTAAAGGTGGTCGGTTCAAGTTGAATCGTGATCTTGCGGGTATGTATTCCATGTGTGAGGATGTATCACGATACTCAGCATGTTACTAGGATACCATCTAAGCAATCGACGAGAAATCGATATCCCGCCGGAAGAAAGGACAACGAGCATATTACTACCTCAACCACGTGAACTTCGGTTTCCTGGGCCACTGGTGTCCCTTCAGAATGTTTCATTCTCTTACACGTCGAACAAAGATTTCATTCTTCGTGATATTAACCTCAATATACATATCGGTTCACGTACTGGAGTAATAGGCCTCAATGGTTCGGGTAAAACCACCCTGATTCGACTCATTACAAATCGAATCAAGCCAAAATCAGGCACAAGCACTTACCATCCTCGCCTCAAGATCGGACACTACTCCCAGCCCATAGTTGAAGAGCTACGTGCTGAAGGACAGAATTGCCCCGAGCTGACGTCACTCGCGAAACTGGCATCTGTGTCTGCCGAGGTAATGGATGAAAGTGATATGCGTGCACTGCTTGGTTCGTTCGGATTGCCTGGGCGTCTTGCCTCTGAGGTCCCCGTTGCAAATCTGTCTGGAGGGCAACTGGTAATACGTCATGACTTTTCTGTGATCTGCACAGGCTGATCAGTCCATTAGGTGCGACTTGCCCTTGCATGCATCGTTTGGGACCATCCACATTTACTGGTCCTAGATGAAGTTACAACTCATCTGGATCTTTATACAGTCAAAGCTTTAAGCAAAGCACTACAGTCTTTCAGTGGCGCGGTGATACTAGTCACTCACGATCGTTTTATGATGAAAGCGGTGATTGAAGGTGACAAATCCCTAGGCTCGAGTGATATTGATGACATGTCCAGCGACGATGAGGGAAAACCGCGAACAGCTCGTGCTACTTATGCCCTCAAGAATGCAAATTTGATGATACAAGAGTCTGGGGTCTGGCAATTTGAGCAGAGCCTAGGACCGCGACTAGATAAGCTATTCGTGTAATATGTTAAATAAGTCCAGAAATATAACCTTAAAAGTATTATATATACAGACGATACATATTATAAGTCCCTAGTACTAAGCAGCAGCTATTATATAGTACCAGGTAGCAGCATATAGCACCAGGCAGCAGCTCCATCGCTTGAACAGTAAGTACCATTGATAAAGGACCTCAAGAAACTCTACCACCTAACCACCAGGTCAGGATTAGTGAAGCGCTGTGCTGCGAACCATTCTCGTAAGCACGACAAAATAGCGAGGGTAGGGTAGACCGATGATTTGAATTCGCGAATTGGAATAGGAATAACGGTCATTATAGTTCAAGCTCTAGACCTTATGTACTAGGCCATTTAAATTTAAAAATACTTGTATTTGCTCATTTTCAGATGAGTAGTTCTTCTAGTAACGCTTGTCCGTGTGGTTTTAGATCCGGAAATTTGGAAATCGAGTAGAAATCAAGCCAAAACCCGCGTGCATCTTCGTGTGGTGCCATATGTTTGCGTAAGATCGTCTTCCATTCTTTGTCTTCCGATCCAAGACCAATTCCAGCGGCAGTATATTCCCACCATACGGGGAAGTACCCACTTGCCTCCCAATCCAAAATACCTGTGAGATTGCCGTTCTCCACCATGATGTTACCACTGTTTAAGTCCCCATGAGTAAAAGTGAAAGGGCCTGTAGAAGGCATTCGTTGTCGCAAACGCTGACAAGCCTTCTCGGGTACTCCTCTCAGAGCTTTTTTTAATTCAGCCCAGAGGTCATCATCGGAGGCGAAGGGGCCATGAGGGATGCCATAGTCGGGTGGAAAGAGGAAAGCCGAGTATAGCGGCTTCATATCCACACTCGCCAAGTGATGGGAATGGAGCTGCCGAAGCTGTTGGAGAGACTCGGCTGTTTGTACTGCGATACGTTCTTTGTCATCTCTTGAGAGCTTGCTCCACATTGCTTGTAACGTAGTCCCAGGGACGCGATGCATGACTGTAAAATGTCGTCCATTGCTTTCAGTCCATTCTTCAACGATGCTAGGCACCGGGATTGTAGTCTTCTCTTGTATTAGACGAATATTAGGAGCTTCATTATCCGGTGGCTGGTTTGATCTCTCCTTCAGGATCAATTTAGACCCTACGGACCAGACACCACGGTCGCTGACTCCGTAGACCAGCTTCACATGGCTCTCATAGCGACAAGAATGCTGACGTGTTGAAGACCAGCTACAGGCGCAGCAGGGAATGTCAGTACCTATACCGGTACTAGTCATCGAGACTTAAAGACAAGGGAACTGTATAGAAAGGGCATTCGGGAATCTCGCTGCAGCTAATCACAGTGTTCTAGGTCGTCCCTTGGTCCTACTAGGTTACGTCTATCCATTTGTCCATAGTTAGTTACATGAGAAAGCTTATACTAGGTCTAATCTATTCTTATATAAGATTCTTTTTAATATACTTCTAAAGAACTTATAGTTTAGGTTCTAAAAGAGAGTAGATAGATCTATATAGAGGTTATTAGCTCTCTTTAAGATTAATAGTAAGGTTAGTAGATTAGTATTAGAATAACTTAGAGAAGTTAATTAGTAATATAATATATTATAATAATAATAATAATAATAATAATAATAATAATATTAGTAAACTAGGTAGAGTACCACTCTATAGACGCATGCCTTCTCTAGTCTAAGCTACTATATAAGAAGAAACCTATAAATAGGAAAAACTCCCTTATATCTATAACTACGCTCTATCTATCCTCTCGTTCTTTATATATATATAGCCCTAGGGGCTATCTATAGGCCTATAGCCTATATTATAATAGTTTACCCTTAGGTAGCACGTATAGATACGGAGATTATTAGTTAAGGGCTACCCTTAACTAATAATCGCGGTTCTCCCGGGGTTCTTCCGATGTATACTAGGGTTCTTCTAGTATATATCGGGCTTCTTCCGGTATATATACGTAGGTCTACTAGAACTAGGGGAGAGGAAGGTATATAAGTATCTATCGGGCGATATTCTTAGAGTACTTATTAAGCTATCGCGTGATGTTAGAGGTCCTCGTTATATAGATAAGGGCTTATCTTAGGGTATAGAGACTAGAGTACGTCGCGAGGTAGTAGTATATTATACCTCTCCGGCCGTAGTCCTTATACTAGAGAGATATATCTAGGACGCCTCTCTAGTAGAGGTAATATAGGAGACCTATAGCGCCTATTTAGGCTTAGAGGAGTATAGATACTTAGGCCTTCGTTAGCCCTTTATATATCTATTTACTTAGTTTCTTCTAAGGCCCTTAGATCTATTCTAGATACCTATCCTATTAGAAGGCCTACTAGGCTTTAAGTACCTCTCTCTATTTATTCTAGATCTATAACTATATAACGCGGCTAAGCTTCTTAGGGCTCTATTAGCTTAGGATAGTATCCGGGTTATTTTAAACCTTCTATATAGTCTAGCTCGAGTCCGCCTCTATATAGTATTTATATTATACTCGAGTTTATTCTATAGTAGAGAGGGCCTAGTAATACGCGCGGATACGTGTACGTAGTATAGCGAAGGTATATACCCTATCTCCTCTATATTCTTATACTTATTATTTAGTAAAGTATATAAGTCTCTATATCTAGTAGAAGTCCTATATACTCGTTATATTTATCTCGCGTTAGAGGAGCGTCGTGTTAGTAGCTTTATATATACCGGAGATAAGGCGGAGTATACGGTTTTATATAGACTTAAGCTTTACCCGCCGAGCTTATATAAGGGCCGTATACTAGTACTTATATCTATATATAAAGGCTAGGCGTACTAGAGAGATATATAGCTATCTTGCCTTATCCCGGGCTATTCTCTACGTGGATACCGTAATCTAGTATATAGCGGTTTCTATCTAGAGGGCTCTAGAGACGGCGTGTACCACCTATAGTCTCTATTTTAGCTTATTATTAATTATAACGCTAAGTGCTCGTATACTCTATGCTAGTAGTTCTATAAAGGCGTCGATTTAGGGGCGACGTGCCCTCTCCCTAGTAGCCTATCCTCTATAGTAGTTAATAAAGTATATAAGCTAGTATTTTTTAGGTGCGAATTTTACTCCGTGGCGCTTTATCTACTAGACGTATTTCTCGTGGTCTCGTTTAAGTCGTGTATATATTCTACTAGTACTACTATCGACCGCGAGGAGGTATATATTATCCGTGTATCCAACTACCTCTATATATTCTATTCTCTAAAGGAGGTCTACTATAAAGAAGAGGAAGAGGATTAGAGAGATAGTACTCCCTTACGGGATGCCGTATACCGTCTCCTTATATTTACTTTGGTATCCGGGGATATATATTTAAGTAGTCCTTTACGTAAGGAAGGACTATATAAATTATATAATCTACTTAGGTATTCGCCTTATCCGGAGGTTATAGATAAGTCTTATATAGTTTACCTTATTAAACGCCCCTACTATATCTAGGGAGAGTAGCGTAACGACTTATCCTTATTTCTATATAGTCTAGATAACCTTAAGGATATATTAAATGGCCGTGATTAGAGAGCTTTCTACCTTCGCCTTCTAGTTTACTAGGAGAAGGCCGTGTACCTATACTACTATACTTATCTTCTTAGTAATCGTGGCTTCTAGTACCTTACTAAGGTAGGAGAGAAGGGCGATCGGCCTCTATCCCTTCGGCGTGTTTAGGCTCTTCCCTAGTTTTAGAAGTATAACCGTGTATATAGTTCGGAAGCTCTATAGGTAGTATCCTATACGGGCGCACGCTTAGAATATATGGCCTATAATTAGTAAGGTCGCCTATATGGTCCTCTTAAGGCATTAATTCGGAATTCTATCTAGCCCGGGCGCTTTATCATTCGGGAGTATCTTAATAGCGCCGAGTATATTATCGTCCGTGATTTCCCTAGGGATACTTACGGCTTCCGGGTATTCTATACCGTTAATATCTAATAGATCTACGGGTTCTAGGAGAGGGAATATAACCTCTTATAGGATCTCTATTTTCTCGAGGCTCGTGAAGTATATCTTTTCTTAATATATAAGGGGGGGTATAAGTGGTATAGGTGTCGGGAAGGCGGTACTTTTAGCCTATTTTACTATATACTATAGTCTAGTAGTATTACGTGTATATCTATCCGTGACTATATACTACTATTTATATCGCTTATTACGGAGGACCTTATCTTATTATCTTCTCGCCTCTCTCTATTCATCCTACGCTTTAGGTATACGGTTATAGTATACGCGTGTATATAATCTCCGGACTTCTCGCCTATACTCTTATACTTAAGGTATACTTTTCGGGTCTAGGGGTCTATATATTCGGTACGGCACGTGTTTATCTCTTACTCCCTAGTATGCCTATAGAAGTATATTCACGGCCTGGTTAATGGCCGGGCCATTAGATACGTCGACTATAGACGGGTCTAGGATCGTCGATTCTAGGTCCTTTAGGTACTTTTCCTAGTTAGTATCCTTCTATAGCTATCGCCCTTGTTAGTCTTAAGGGGTAGATATATCTATTACGGTCTCTATATATTCGTGGTCGGAGTCTATCTATATAAGGCTTAGACGGTAGTATTAAGTCCTATTATAAATATATCTAGTGGCTAGGGTAAGGTCGAGTATAGATCCGCCCTTATCTTATTTATGTTTTCGCTAGGTAATCTATTCTACTAGTATAAGAAGGTATAGAAAGCCGTGGTATCAGGTACATAGTTCTCTAGCTCGAAGCTCTTCGCGGGTAACGGTTAGTCTACCCTACTAGCTATAATAGAGATTAAAGTCTCCTAGGAGGATATATTATCCTAGCTCGGTAGTACCCTTAAGTATATCATCCACCTAAAGCGATCGGTTCTAATTATATATATTATATATATAGAGGGGTCTAATATTCGTCTAGAGGTATAGTATTATCCGGAGGTTATCCCGTTTAGTATATAACCATAATAAGAGTAGAATAGACTTATGGATATGGAAGAGGACTCTCCTCTCCGGTCCTAGGGGGTGTATTATATAATATCCTAGGTATGTTATTAGTTTATTCGTCTAGTAGTATTTATATAGCTCCTATATAGCGAGTATTATAGCTCCGGTCTCCTTAAGGAGTGTCGCCTAGTTCTTACGTTTATACTATATATTTACCTATATAATTAGGAGTGTATCTTAGTCTCTTATTAGGTGCTAGGGAATATATAGGCCTATATATTTATTTCTCTAAGACGCGACTATCCTCGTACGGCGGCGGCCTTAGTAATTCCTTAGGGCTATCCTATTATTAGCTTTCTCGGGATAGTTTACTATTTCTAACCGCTTCCTTATAAGGAGGTAGTCTATAGTAGTAGTATTATAGTAAAGAGAGGAATAGTAGTAGGTCGCATCGTTTATAGCTACCTTACTCCCTTTATCCGGATTAAGTAGATATATTTAGTAACCTATTTACGTTTCGCGCACGTAGCCGACTACGACAGGTACTTACCGTTATAGTTAGAGTACTTTGCCGTATCCCTATCCCTCTAGCCCTCTCCTCGTGTTCCGTAGGGGTACTTCTAGATACTATATTCTTATTAATACTATCTATACCTAGTCTTTTAGAAGTACCGCTATGCCGTATACCCGTATCCCTAATAGTTAAAGTACTATATTATCGCCTATGCTCTATCCCATAGTTCCGCTATAAGAAGCTCCCCTTCCGCTAGAAATCCCTCTTATATAATTTAATACGTGAGGGCGGGGTCCTTAAGCTCTACTATTATAGTAGAGTATGCCTTCGATCTAGTTTTAATCCCTTATATATTCTTCTACTATACTCTTATAATCTTAATCCCTAGGTATTTTCGCTTATTTAACTATTCTATCCGTATAATATCCTCTTCTCTAATAATCTATCCGCTTATAGATATAGAGTATATCTATATCGGGTATATAGCCGCTCTAATAGAGGCGCCTAGAAAGATACTACTAATCGCGTTCGGATCACGCGAGATAGTCTACTATACGATATTTATTATCGTGGTAAGTACTACTCCTCCTAGCGTGAGTTTAGCGGCGACGACGTTTAACTATATTCCCTTTTATTTATTAATCTTACTTACTATATCCTTTAGGGATACTTACTAGACCTATGCTAGGGTATCCTTATTCTAGATTGCGACACGTATACTATACGCTACGTCGCCGGTCTAGGGGGCCCGTAGTATAGCCTCCGGTGTTACTACTATTTATACCTATATACTAGGGCGCTTACCTTAAGTAAGTTCCTCCTAGATTCTACGTAGGCTAGCCTCTATTCGGTCGAGCCTACCCTCCGGTCCTTCTAGTTATATCTTCTTCTCCTCCTCCGTAATTCCCTTTAGATTCTAGATAAGGTTCTAGAATATATATAGGAGGGTCTTCTAGCCCTCTCCGGCTTCCTTCTCTATACGTACTATCTAATAGTTAATACGATCTAGGAGGGTTTCCCCTCTTAGGGTCCCCTTTATTCCGTCTATCTATAGCGGCGTGCACCTTTAGGTATGTTCTACGTTTTAGATAGATATATAGTTACCCTCGGTAATATCGCTATATAGCCTTTTCTATTATACCGGTGGGGGTATATCCGGTATATACCGGGGTATATTAGTACCTAAGGCCGCCATATTTATTAGTTAAGGGCTACCCTTAACTAATAAAAGGGGGTTGGCGTATCGGCGTTCTAGTAGCGTGGTCCGTGCCTCTATCTCCGTGAGGATTTTAAGAGGGTATATATATATCTTTACACGGCGATAACGTCTTAGTTTCGACGCTACATATACATGCGTATAGTAGTAGTTAGTATACTCGGTATACTCTATCGATTAAGGTGTGTATCTTACTATATTACCCCGAATGGACCAAGTTAGCCTCTTAGAGATGTAAAAGAAGTTTTTGTTAGAAAGGATATAATCCTAACGAAGATACTTAGGAACCTATAATAAACATTAGTAAAGTAGCGATGTTAATATAAACTATATTTTATTTCTTAATTAGGAATAAATACTAAGCTAAAACTTATATATATAGTATATAGTAATATAACGCACTTAGTAATATAAAAATTACTTATTTTAGGTGGTGTCTTATAGAGTAATTAAACTTTGAAATTTACTCTATTTTCTCTAGATACTCTATATCTTAGAATTAAGTTCTAGAGATAATAACCTAAATATAAAGTATTTTTATAATTACTTTTAGGCGTATTCTAGGGTAATCTAGAGATTCTTTTCCTTCTATAGATAAAGAGTATAAGTATAACTTAGACGCTAGGTACTTAGAAGTCTCTACTCTAAGCTAGGTAGAATTACCCTCTATATTTTAATAATTCTAATTCCTTAATAAGGAAATTAGAGTAAATAAATAGAGTAATTCTACCTTTCTAGTAGCTATATAAGTTAATACCTATAAGTAATACTTTTAATTTTCTATAGGGCCCTCTAGAGAATCTAATTATCTATAGTAGAACCTTATTATTCTCTATTACTAGAGTAAGGTAAGTAGGGACTTATTATAGGCCAAGAGCATCTATTTTAAACTCTAGAAGTATTCTAGAAAGGGAGAGAGAGATATAGGGACGTCTAATATAAATAGAACGCCCTAGGGTTATCTTTAAAGCTTAAAGTATAGATAAAAAAGGTCTTAATTTATAAAAGAATTATATACTATACTAAATATATAAGCCTCTAGATATAAGAGATATACCTTAAATATATAAAAGTAGAAGGGAAGCCTAGAGACTATATATATATATATATACTATATCTAGATAACTAAGGTATAGAAGAAATAGAAAGAGGTAATCTAATCTTATAATAGAACCCTCTATAATAAATAATATAAATACTAGTATATAATTACTAATAAATATACATAATAGGCTATAGAGCTATAGTATATAGTAAAGTAGACTAAGAGCGCGGACGTGCCGACGCTACTACTACTAATGCCTCCCCTAATATACTAGGGAAGAATATATACTATAAGCCCTAAAAAGATAGAGATTCTCTAAGAAGTTATATTTCCCCCCCTAGAGCTAGTAGACCTATTAGATATTAATAATAATATATATCTAGATATAGTTAATATCTCTATAGAGATTATAGAAGAAGATATACTTAATACTATTAAAGTACTTCTAAATAATAAAGTATCTAGACTAGATAGAATACTAAATAGATACCTTAAATATACTATATAGGTAATCTTACTACTTATTAGTCTTATCTTCTAGATATATACTAAGAACGGGTACTACCCCTAAAGCTTCTAGACTATCTATACTATTATACTTCTAAAGCTAGAGAAGAACTCTAACTCTCTAAAAGGATAGAGACTAATTACCCTTCTCTTCTATTTTAGTAAGATACTTAAAGCTATAATCGCGAAGAAGATAAGTACTATAGTATAAGAATATAATCTTCTTCTAGTAAACTAGAAGGTAAAGACTAGAAGCTCTCTAATTACTACTATCTAATATATTCTTAAAGTTATCTAGACTATATAGAAGTAGGGACGCGTAGTAATATTACTTTCTCTTAATATAGCTAGTATATTTAATAAGATAAACTATATAAGACTTATCTATAATCTATAGAAGAGATATATATCTAAATAGATTATAAAGTTTATATAGTCCTTTCTCGCTAAAAGAATTATCTAGATATATATCTCTAGATATTAAAGTAAATATAAGAAGATAATATATAGTATTCTATAAGGAAGTACTATCTCTCTAATCCTCTTTCTCTTCTTTACTATAGACCTTCTATAGAGGATATAATATATAGAGGTAGTAGAGTACGCTAATAATATATATCTTCTAGCTATTAATAATAATACTAGTTTAATATATAAACGCCTTAAATAAGACTACGAGAGATATATCTAGTAGGTAAAGCGCTATAGAGTAAAGTTTACCCCTAAGAAATACTAACTTATATACTTTATTAACCGCTATAGGAAATAGGCTACTAGAGAAGGAGAGCGACGCCCTAGAATAGATACTTTTACTAAACTACTAATATAGAGTATATATATACTTAGTATTATAATTAATAATAAACTTAAATAGAGTCTATAGATTATATATATAGTATCTAGGGCCCTTAAGATAGAAGCCGCTATATACTAGATTACGGCCTCTATATAGAGAACTACCTAGAATAAGACGTGCTAGCTATATATCTCTATAGTATAACCCGCCTTTATATATAGATATAAGTACTAGTATATAGCCCTTATATAGGCTAGGTAAATAAAGCTTAAGTCTATATAGAACTATATACTCTATCTTATATCTAGTATATATATGTTAGGCACGTGCCTGCTAGTTGATTATACATGTATATAGTAGTCGTATATAAGTAGTGTGCTCTACCCTTGAAGTAGTAGCTTTAAGATTCGGTCCTTTTAGTATAGTTGGTTGGTGCGTAGAGCCCGTCTCCTTACAATATAAAGCTACTAATATAGTACTACTATAATATAAGATAAATATAATAAATATATAGAACTTCTACTTAATATAGAGAGTAATATACTTTATTAAATAATAAGTATAGAAATATATAGAATATACTAAATATATCTTTACTATACTATATATATAAGTTAGTATCTACTATTAAGTACTACTATATATAGACTAGACTTAACTATAGTATAAGAGTCTAATAGAGATAGACTTAAACTAAATTATATAAGAGATTAGAGATAACCTAGATATCTCTCTAGACTAGTAGAATCCTTAGAAGCTTATATAAGCTATATAGTTATAGACCTAGAATAAATAGAAGGAAGTTCTCTAGATCTATTAGATATTCTAATAGAATAGATATCTAGAATAGATTTAGAGACTATAGAAGAAACTAAGTAGATAGATATATAAGAGGCTTATAAAAGTCTAAGTATCTATCCTTCTCTAAACCCGAATAGAAGCTATAGAATTTCTATACTATTTATACTAGAGAGGTATCCTAGATATATCTCTATAGTATAAAGTATATAGCTAGAGAGATATAATATAGTACTATCTTATAATATACCCGGACCTCTATATATAGAGATAATTACTTATCTATATAATAAGGACCTCTAATATTATATAGTAGCTTAATAAGTACCCTAAGAAGATCGCCTAGTAAATACTTATATATCTCTCTCTCCTCTAATACTAATAGATCTAGATATATATACTAGATATAACTAGATATATACTAGATAGACCCTAGTATACGCTAGAAGAACCCTAGAAGAACTCTAATTATTAGTTAAAGGGTAACCCTTAACTAATAACCCCTATACTCTATATATACTATCTAAGAATAAAAATAATAGTACTATAGATTATAGATCTATAGATATTTCTAATAGCTATATACTTAAGATAATATAGAGACTTTATAAGATATAGTTATAGAGAGAAGGGAGTTTTTCCTTTTATAAAGGTTTCTTCTTATATAATAGCTTAGACTAGAGAAGGTATATATCTATAGAGTAAACTACTCTATCTAGTTATATAATAATAATATTATTATTATTATACTTACTATTCTAAAGAGTTCTTAAGTATATATATATATAGTATCTCTATATATTAGTACTATTATATATTATATACTATATATATATATATATTAAAGATTATTATACTTAGTATACTCTATTAATTAATATATATAGATTACTATATCGCCATAAATTAACTAGTTTTAGTCCCTTAGAGTATAAGAAGTTTTTTCTTAATTTTAGTATATTCTATATACAAGTATAGTTATAATAGGCCAGGTGGCGTAGTGGTAGTATACTACGTTACTAGAAGCGTTTATCATCTAACGTCGTGGGTTTAAATCCTATAATAGCTACCTTTTTATACACTAGTTTTCGCACGCTCTATTAAAAAGTATACGGGGCTAAGCGAGCATGTAACGTGAAGGTTACCGTTATATAACTACTTAGTCCTAAGCGACTATTAGGTAATGTAAAAATAACTATACCGTTATTATATAATAAGAATTACCTAATATAGCTACCTACTAAGCTATCTTAAGTAGTAGAGCGACGCCTAGAGCGGCTAGACCCATAACTAGCTTAGCTCGAATTATAGAATTTTCACTATATACCGGGGCCTTATCTACTCTAATCCGGCTTAGCTCGCGCTTACTCCGGCTCGGTAACCACGAAATAGACGGTAATACCTAATTAAGTATCCCGCCTACCTATAGACGATTATATAGCCCCAAAGAATAATTTCCGAATTCGGCCTAGCTAGGGTTAGTACTAAGGCATGGACCTATTAGATATATACCCCCTCCGGCATTAGTTATCTTAATTAATAACTACTACCCGGCGTAAAGCTATATTCCTATGGATAGGAAAAAACACGGTAATATAGGAATAAAAGACTAGGCCTAGCCTAGCGACCTACCTAATCATAAGAAAGGTAATACCTACTATAGTTAGTTAGGGCGTTATTAAGAGCCGGTACTAATATAGTAATAAAAGCCTAATATAAGGATAAGAAGTAAGTTTATCACCTAATAGGATTCGAGGACTTAGACTAGGCTAGGTTAGGTTAGTAATAGGGTCTAGTTAGGGAGCCAATCATAGGAGGTTTTCTTATATACATAGTAGCTAATACTAGAGGAGGCCTGAGCCTATGGAGCATATATATGGCTATATATATAGTTCTTCCTAGTTAAACACTAATATTATTATTATTATTATAGTTATAATATAAAGTAGTACTACTACTACTCTAACTAACTAGCTATATAGTAATAGTACTATCTACTTAGAGAAACCCTTAAAGTTAGTACTAGTCTTAGTATTATTAGTATATTTCTCTATCTTCTTTATAAGGTTATAAAGTTTATAGATATAGTAGTATATAGTCTTAGTATTCTTAGAGTTAACTACCTAGATAATAGTCTAAAGATTAGACTTCTTTATAAGATAGTATAGTATAACTAGTCTAGAGATTATCTTTATAGTAAATAACTAGTATAAGTAGAAGGGTCTACTAATATATATAGAAGTAGTAGTAGACTAATAAAAGTATAAGACTTTACTAGTATAGATAGAGATCTTAGCTAGCTTTTCTAATTATTAGTTAGAGATCTTTATTATAGTATAATAAAAAGAGATATAACTTACTTTTATCTACTATAAAGAAATACCTTAACTACTTATTATCTATACTATAATTAGTATATCTACTATAACTAAATAATATCTAGATACTAGAGAGAGAAATATAGTAGAACTTAAAGTAGTATTTATTCTTATAATAGATTATATATATCTTTATAGTAATCTTAGAGTAGATATAGATAAGAGCTAGATATCTAAAGTAAGAATAGCTAAGATTAACCTTATAACGCCTAGTAGATATAATATTAAGCTATACTCTTATTAGAATAAACTTCTTAATCTTAGTATTATTCCTAGTATAGAAATACTCTAGATTTTTAATAGTAAGATATATCTTAAAGTTCTTATAGCTATTAGCTATATAGAGTTAGATAGTCTTCTTACTATAATAGTAGAATAACTTATAAAGAATCTCTTTACTATACTTACTATTAATATCTTTATAAGAGCTCTCTATCTTAGATAAGATATAGTAGTTATTATTATAGGATTTTAGTGTAAACTTAACCTCTACTATATCTAATAAGTTTATATAAGGTATTTCCTTATTAGGAATAGCTTAATATTAGTAATCGATATTACTAATATTATCT